>NC_082717.1:43042644-43342644 GCF_030144855.1 Hypanus sabinus
ACCCGCACTTTTAGGTTTAGTATTGACGATGTATATTATCTGTATATTTGCATTGATATTATTTTTGTGTATTTTTACTTATAAATACTGTTAAAAATAGTATCATCAGATTTCAACGGCTACTCCTATCTTTGCTGGTAAGACACCCAGTTACGGGGTTCATAACACAGCCATCTTAGCTTGATATTGACTTCCACAACTTGAGGTAACTTGATTTTACTATTTCTATCAGTTACTGGCAGAGTGTGTTTGCGTTTTACCCCCAACATGGCCAGCCCAACCAGTTGTGCTCATCTTCCTGGACCTATTACATTATTTCGTCCATATCTTCACTCTCCAGTGGTTCCCATTCACTCAGTGATCTGATAGCCTTGTTTATAGTTTGTCTGATAAAAGTCTTTGACCTGAAATATTTTTTGCTCTTTCTCTTCCCACAGATATGGCCTAGCTTGCTGAGTGTTTCCAGGATTTTTTTTTATTTTGATGAAAATAATGTTTTGCATGCCATTCCATGATGATCTACTGAGCAATTCTTTCTTCAGTGGTTTGAACAGGGCACGACTGCGTAAGTGTGTGGAGGTCAGCCAGTGAAAATGGCAAGAAAAATTAAAAAGAAGACAAATTTACAGAGCAGGAGACAGAACAGTGGGAGACAGAGTAGGAAGGCTTTGGCTCAGTGGGGCTTAGGTGATAAGGGATCGAGGCTAGGTAGGTTATTTGTTTAAAATAAAGACAGAACGTATGTGTGTGAGGCCAGTTTTCTGTGCTTGGTGTCAGTTGTGGGAGGTCCTGGAGACTCCCAGCCTCCCGGACGCCCACATCTGCACCAGGTATGTCGAGCTGCAGCTCCTTAGAGACTGTGTTAGGGAACACAGTCTGGTCAGAGAGAGTGAGGAAGTGATAGAGAGGAGCTATAGGCAGATAGTCACCCTGGGACCACAGGAGACAGAGAAGTGGGTAACAGTCAGTAGAGGGAAGGGCAAGAAGCAGGTGCTAGAGAACACACCAGTGATTTTCCCCCTTAACAATAAGTATTCCTGCTTGAGTACTGTTGGGGGAGGGGGAACAACTACCTGGGGGAAGCAACTGTGGTCGTGCCTTTTACACAGAGTCTGGCCCTGTGGCTCAGAAGGGCAGGGAAAGGAAGAGGATGGCAGCAGTGATAGGGGGACTCTATAGTTAGGGGGTCAGATAGGTGATTCTGTGGATGCAGGAAAGAAATGCGGATGGTAATTTGCCTCCCAGGTGCCAGGGTCCAGGATGTTTCTGATTGTGTCCACGATATCTTGAAGTGGGAAGGAGAACAGCCAGAGGTCATGGTACATATTGGTACCAATGACATAGGTAGGAAAAAGGAGGAGGTCCTGAAAACAGACTACAGGGAGTTAGGAAAGAAGTTGAGAAGCAGGACTTCAAAGGACTTCAAAGATTACTGCCTGTGCCATGTGACAGTGAGTATAGGAATAGAATGAGGTGAAGGATAAATGCGTGGCTTAGGGATTGGAGTAGGGGGCAGGAATTCAGATTTCTGGATCATTGGGGCCTCTTCTGGGGCAGGTGTGACCTGGATGGGTTGCACTTGAATTCGAAGGGGACCAATATCCTGGCGGGAAGGGTTGCTAGGGCTATAGGGGAGAGCTTAAACTAGAATTGCTGGGGGTGTGAACCAGACTGAAGTGATAGAGGAAAGGGAGGTTGGCTCACAAATAGAGAAAGTTTGTAGGCAGTGTGAGAGGGAGGATAGGCAGGTGGTAGAGAAGGGACATGCTCAGACTGGTGTTTTGAGATGTGTCTGTTTTAATGCGAGGTGTATTATGAATAAAGTGACTGAGCTTAGGGCATGAATCAGCACTTGGAGCTATGATGTTGTGGCCGTTACAGAGACTTGGATAGTGCAGGGGCAGGAATAGCTACTTCAAGTGCCAGGTTTTAGATGTTTCAGAAAGGATGAGGAGGGAGGCATAAGAGGTGGGGGCATGGCACTGTTGATCAGGGATAGTGTCACAGCTGCAGAAAAGGAGGAAGTCGTGGAGGGGTTGTCTACAGAGTCTCTCTGGGTGGAAGTTAGGAATAGGAAGGGGTCAATAACTCTACTGGGTGTTTTTATAGACCACCCAGTAGTAACAGGGACATCGAAGAACAGATAGGGAGACAGATTCTGGAGAGGAGTAATAATAACAGGATGGTTGTGGTGGAGATTTTAATTTGCCGAATATTGATTGGCATCTCCCTAGAGTGAGGGATTTAGATGTGGTTGAATTTGTTAGGTGTGTTCAGGGAGGTTTCTTGGCACAATATGTAGATGAGCCTACAAGAGGAGAAGCTGTACTTGGATCTGGTATTGGGAAATGAACCTGGTCGGGTGTCAGATCTCTCAGTGGGAGAGCATTTTGGAGATAGTGATCACAATTCTATCTCCTTTACGGTAGCATTAGAGAGAGATAGGAACAGACAAGTTAGGGAAACATTTAATTGGAGTAAGGGGAAATATGAGGCTATCAGGCAGGAACTTGGAAGCATAAATTAGAAACAGATGTTCTCAGGGGGACGTATGGAAGAAATGTGGCAAATGTTCAGGAGATATTTGCATGGGGTTCTGTGTAGATACGTTCCAATGAGATATGGAAAGAATGGTATGGTACAAGATCCATGGTGTACAAAGGCTGTTGTAAATGTAGTCAAGGAGAAAAGAAGAGCTTACGAAAGGTTCAAAAAACTAGGTAATGATAGGAACCTAGAAGATTATAAGGCTCACAGCGAGGAGCTTAAGAATGAAATTTGGAGAGCCAGAAGGGGCCATGAGAAGCCCTTGGTGGCCAGGATTAAGCAAAACCCTAAGGCATTCTACAAGTATGTGAAGAGCAAGAGGATGAGAAAATAGGACCAATCCAAAGTGTGACAGTGGAAAAGCGTGTAAGCAACCGGAGGAAATAGCAGAGTTATTGAATGAATACTTTGCTTCAATATTCACTATGGAAAAGGATCTTAGCAATTGTAGGGATGGCTTGCAGTGGACTGAAAAACTTCATCATATAGATATTAAGTAAGAGGATGCGCTGAAGCTTTTGGAAAGCATCAAATTGGATAAGTCACTGGGACCAGACAGGATTTGCCCCAGGCTAATGTGGGAAGCGAGGGAGGAGATTGATGAGTCTCTGGCAATGATCTTTGCATCATCAATGAGGATGGGCGAGGTTCCGAAGGATTGGAGGGTTGCGGATGTTGTTCCCTTATTCAAGAAAGAGAGTAGAAATAGTCCTGGAAATTTTAGGCCAGAGAGTCTTACTGAATTTTTTGAGGATGTGACTAAGCACATTGATGTAGGTAGAACTGTAGATGTAGTGTGTATGGATTTTACCAAGGCATTTGATAAGATACCCCATGCAAGGTTTATTGAGAAAGTAAGGAGACATGGGATCCAAGGGGACATTAACTTTGTAGATCTAAAACTGGCTTGCCCACAGAAGGCAAAAAGTGGTTGTAGATGGGTCATATTCTGAATGGAGGCCGGTGACCAGCGCTTTGCCTCAGGGATCTGTTCTGGAACTCCTTCTCTTCATGATTTTTATAAATGACCTGGATGAGGAAGTGGAGGGATGGGTTAGTAAATATGCTGATGATACAAAGGTTGGGTGTGTTGTGGACAGTGTGGAGGGCTGTCAGAGGTTACTATGGGACATTGATTGGATGCAAAAATGTGCTCAAGTGGCAGATGGAGTTCAACCCAGATAAGTGTTAGGTGGTTCATTTTGGTAGGTCAAATATGATGGCAGAATATAGCATTAATGGTGAGATTCTTGGCAGTGTGGAGGATCAGAGGGATCTTGGGGTCCGAGTCCATAGGACACTCAAAGCTGCTATGCATGTTGACTCTGTGGTTAAGAAGGCATGCAGTGCATTGGCCTACATCAATCGTGGGATTGAGTTTAACAGCCGAAAGGTAACTTTACAGCTATAGGACCCTGGCCAGACCCCACTTGGAGTACTGTGCTCAATTCTGGTCGCCTCACTACAGGAAGGATGTGGAAACTTTAGAAAGGGTGCACAGGAGATTTACAAGGATGGTGCCTGGTTTGGGGAGCATGCCTTATTAGAATAGGTTGAATAAACTTGGCCTTTTCTCCTTGGAGCGACAGAGGATGAGAGGTGACCTGATAGAGGTGTATAAGATAATGAGAGGCATTGATCGTGTGGACAGTCAGAGTCTTTTCCCCAGGGCCGAAGGGTTTGCACGAGAGGGCATAGTATTAAGGTACTTGGAATTAGGTTCAGAGGAGATGTCAGGGGTAAGTTTTTTATGCAGAGAGTGGTGAGTGCATGGAATGGGCTGCCAGCGGCAGTGGTGGAGGCAGAAACGATAGGGTCTTTTAAGAGACTCCTGAATGGCTACATGGAGCTTAGAAAAATAGAGGGCTATGTGTAAAGCCTAGGTAGTTCTAAGGTAGGGACATGTTTGGCACAGCTTAATGGGCGGAAGGTCTGTATTGTGCTGTAGGTTTTCTGTGTTTCTGTGTTTCAAACTAATCATGTGGTCAGCAAATTTGAGGAGGATGCTCACAAGGAGGTGGCATTTGGATAAAACTCAGGCAATGACTTAGCCTGCGACAATGAGATCCATCTGTAATTACTACAGTTGGGTTTGTCTTTTCTCTTGAATTTGCTGTTAATTATAGTCCCCTGGAATGCCCTCCATATCCCAGTGGGGGATAACTTAATGAATTTGTGAGTGAAGATCCTGTCTGCCAAGTTTTAGAACTTTAGCAAAAATTAAGGCTATAAAGAGTCAATAAATTGGTATATGACTTAAAGGTGCATTATATTTTGTGTTCTTTGGGACATTAGAGAATCTTTTGATATGTTGATTGTTAGTGATCCTTTTTATTTATTTCTATCCCACAAATTGATATTTTCATTGATTTTTCATGCATAATTTTATTTCAATATTGAGCTAAATGCTGTAATTACCTTTCTACCTCATAGGACAGCAGGGCATCCATTTGGTTTGGCACAGATTGGGATGTATTGCACCTTGAAATGTTTTACTGCAGTTGCTGGGAATTTTGTCATTAAGAATCAATAAATTTTCACATGCAAAGGAAAACATTGGATTTGATTCTTACAATAGATTTTACCAAGAGTGTGCCAGATTGCTATTGTGGATGTTGTGTCTGATTCCTCAGTTTGATGCAGAATATATAGAATACACCAGGTGGTCATAATGTTGCTAAACTGTAGTGGTTAGGGTTGTACTGCTTGATTCCAGAACTGTATGTTTGAAAGGAAGTAGCTGTTTTTGAACTTGGTAGTGTGGGGCTCCTGGCAAATGGTAGCTACAGAAAGATGGTCTGGCTTGGTGCTGGGGATCTTTAATAATAGATGTTGATCCTTGGGCAGAATGCATGACTCTCAGCGCTTATTACGATCCTATGCATTCAAATTGCTATACCAGACCATGATGCAGAAAGTCTTGGATCTTCTGTAGGAAATGGTTGCTGTCTACAAACACAAGGACTAGGAGATTCCCTATAGCTGTGCAGCTGGGGCCCCAGCTGGAATGATCGGTGGTTTTTACAGGAGGACACTAATTTGTATTCTGATGAGGAAAGCCTGCAGTTGCCCTCTGATGTATGAGTAGAATCCGAGAACAGAAACCTGGTTTATTAAAAATGAGACCTGCATTTGTCTTTACTTTTCTTAAGATGTTCTAAGACATCTTTTTTACCTTGAGAAAAAATCTTCTGAATTGTAGTCACTGTTATATAAGAAAAACTATGGCAGTGCAGGGTAAAGAGGATGTATTTTACAGATGCATATTGAGGGATAAATTTTGGCCAAAATTCTGGGAAAAACACCTAGCTCTTCAAAATATTGCCTTGGCGTGGACTGAATATATTCACTGAAAGATGAGCTCCCCCAATTTCGATACTGCAATGTTTGCCAACATATTTTGTACTCTGCATTGTGAACTGGGAAGCTATTCCATAGTTTTCAGTGTCAGAATTAAAAATGTTTTTGCTGAAGTATGGCAGTTGAATCCTTTCATAAGGTGATGGAATTGTATTAAATTGTGAACCTTGTTTGATTAAGTATCAGAATGTGAAAAAAGATTTGATAACTAAGCTTTCAGTGTACTTACTCCTTTGATTCTCTTGAATCATTTGTATTCAGGAATTGGGTTCCTTCATTTTCCCAGAAATCATAGTAATTTGAGCATTAGAGGTTGTACATTTGACTTGTAGAGTTGCTATAGCAGAAAATATTTATTCGCTGAGCTGCCTAGCTTAATTGGTTTATGTGTACCAATATGCTGAGTTTCCATGTATTAACATTTATCTAGCCCTTTGAACACTGAAAGCTAAGGAGTGACAAGTGTATCTAAATTGATTGTGGGGAAGGAAAATGGAAGCAAATATCCTGGAGAATATCACGAGTGCTGTAAAATAGTAGAATATAGTGAAAAAGCAAGCAGCAAGTCAAATGGAACCTATAGAAAAGAAACAGAAGAATTACATTGGAATTGGATCAACAGGAAAGCTAATTAGTTTTACATTGCAGAGAGGATGAGAGAAGGACAAAAAGGATGAGGTTTGTGTTGCTGTGGTAAAATACTGCTTACAAAGCTGTCTTGTTGGTAGGTTTAATGATGCCAGTTAAAGAGGGAAAGAAAACAGGGAAATTGTGCAGAGGGACTGAACTATGGGAAATGGCTGGCAGATTAAGCTGACACCACTGAGGACATCTTCAAAGGTAGTGCTTAAAGAGGGCCGCATCCATCTTTGAGGATCCTCACCAGCCAGGACATGCACTCTTCTCATTACTACCATCAAGGAAGAGGTACAGGAGCCAGATGATGTACACTTTAGGAATAGCTTTTCTCCACCCATCAGATTTATGAATGGTCCATGAACACTATTTTGCACTTTTTTGTACTAATTATATATATATATATATGTCTTGTAACTTGTAATTTTTTTATGTATTGCACTATACTACTGCCACAAAACAACACATTTCATGATATGTCGATGATAATAAACCTGATTAAGATTCAATATTCTGCAGAAAGAAGAAATCTGAGAATCTTATAGTTGACATGCTTGCAGCAGAACCTCCCCGTTCTGATATATACAGAAAAAGTGACTTTTCAGTAACAGTTGAATTCAATATTGAGTCAGAAAGCTGCAACATATCTAGATGGAATTGAAAGATCAGGGTTGTGTCTAAAGATTGAACAAAAATAAAACACAAAATGGTTATTCAATCTCTTTGGTTTCTCCAGTGTTGAAGACACTATTATGAACATCTTATGCAGTACACTGGACTGGAAGAAGTGCAAGTGAATTGCTGCTTCACTGAAATGAATGGTGGATTGAATTAAGATAGTTAACCATGTCGACTTTCTTGTTATGTCCATGAGTACAGTGAGGTACAGGTACAAAGGAAAACTTGCACCATATCACAGGTCTGTTGGTATAAATAATCCACAAAGGATACTACATTTTACTTAAGAGTAAGCAAAAACATTGTGTTACACACAAAATGCTGGAGGAACTCAGCAGGTCAAGTAACATCTATGGAGGGAAATAACCAGTTGACATTTCAGGCCATAACCCTTCATTTCCCTCCTTGTGTGCTGCCTGACCTGCTGAGTTCCTCCAGCATTTTGAGAGTGATGCTCAAGGGTTCCAGCATCTACAAAATCTCTTGTCTCTGTTTTTCTAAACCTGTTGTTCTTGATGTAAAATTATCAACATAGAACATAGTCTCTTCTCATCTGCGGTCTGGCATGTATGGTTCAACATTTTCTACTTTAAAAATACCTGAAACAAAACATTATTTGACTTCTGATTCATCCTCCTCAGACAATTTATGTTTTATCAATTTTGTGTTTGTTATTGTTCAGGAAATGTAATTTAAGATAAGTATTCAATATACAAATGGAAAAACCTTTGAGATAACGTATCCAGAGCCAATTTTAATGGAAAATAATTGTGAAGGTAAACAACACCCACGATTGCTTGAAAGGATCAGAATCATATTTATTATCACTGAATTGATTGACAAGAAATTTGTTGTTTTGTGACAGCAGACCACGTAATGACATAAAATTACTATAAATTGCGAAACTAAATAAATAATAGAAAATGTGGTAATGTTCATGGATTTATATACCATTAAGAAATCAGATGTTGGAGGCAAAAAGCTGTTTCTGAATCATTGAGTATGGGTCTTCAGAATCCTATCCCTTCTCTCCGATGGTAGTAATTTGGAGAAGGAATGTCTTGGGTAGTGAGGGCCCTTAGTGATGGTTGCCATGATCTTACATGCAAGACAGCTCACCAATGCCTCTGCTTTCTGAGGAGATTAAAGAGAGCCGGCCTTTACACATTCATTCTCACGTTGTGCTCAATAGAGAACATCCTAACAAATTGCATCACCGCTTGGTACGGAAACTGCACTGCAGCAGACAGGAAGGCTCTGTAACAGGTAGTTAAAACTGCTGAACACATAACTGATTCCAACTCATGAAACATCAGGCTCCTGAACCAGAGGGGATGACTTCACTCCACTTGTCCCATCACTGAACTATTCCCACAATTTATGGACTTACTTTCAAGGACTATTCATCTCATGTTCTCGATATTTATTGCTTATTGATTTTTTATTATTATTATTGTTTTTGTCTTTCTTTTTGTGTTTACACAGTTCGCAGTGTTGGTGCAGTCTTTGATTGATTCTATTATGGTTATTGGATTTGTTGAGTATGCCCAGAAGAAAATGAATCTCATAGTTGTATATGGTGATGCAGCAAAGGAACATTAGGTAGAAGAAGGCACAAGGACATGATGTTTTCTTTGTACTTTATTAAACAGGCAACAAAACATTAACCTCCTCATAGGTTATTGGTAAATGCTGATGGATAGATCAGGTTTATAGATGATGATTCCAAAAGTAAGACTGCAAGCAACCATAAGTACTGATGTAAAATTGGAAGCTTCGTTTATCCATTTGAGAATAGTTTCAACAATGACTGTACATGATGACTGCTTTACATACAGGAGCCCTTTGTTAGAGAGTCTAATTCTTCTTAAATGCAGGGAACCTGATTTTGATTAAAATCAACTACTGGCATACAACTTTGGTTCTTGACAAATTTCATGATATATGCCAGTCATATTAAACCTGATTCTGAATGCCTTTAATTGGGCATTGACTTGTATGTAATCCCACATATCAATACAAAATTGGGGTTAGGCCAGGAAGAGAAGAAAATCAATGGAGAGGGCTTGATTATGAATGAGAATTTTAAGTATGGTGATCTCTGATATTAATCAAAGTTCTGCAAAGTAAGGCTAGCCCTTTGTTAAAATATTCCTCTGGGAGCTATACACAAACTATTGAAAAAAAGGTTTTACATTACATAAATTGGATAGCCAATCTTTTCTTTTGCTGGTGTTGATTTACATATATGTTTCGACCAGGTAATTTTTAGACTTTCTTTGATTATTAGAGAAGTTTTTCTAAATTTTAAATCGAGGCAGCAATTAATTAACTATTTAATAATTTAGAGCAGATAGATTGGCAGTGTTCCAGAAGACTAGAAATTATACAAGCATCTGCAGTGAGAGAAAAAAATAAGGACAAAGAATATTGATTGTGAGAAAAAAATATGCAAGTAATATCAAAAACAGCAAAGTTTTTTCTGGATATATAAAAATTAGGTCACTAAGGTAATGTGGAACAAAGAAGTTGAGGATAAATTAAATCACGACAATGCAACAATTTTCAGTGGAGAACACTGCAAATACCCCACAAAATTCTGATAGGAGGACTTGTAGCAATCACTGAGGGATAGAGAAGCTACTGGGACTAAAGGCAGACAAATCAACAAGTTAGCCGGTCCTGATGATCTGTGCGCAAAGGAAGCAGCCACAACACTGGTTGAGTTTTTACAAAGCTCATCATCAGGTTACAACCCTATTGTTTTTTTTAAAAAGAACATGAAAAGCATATAGTATTGGTTTGTTAGCTTAACATTTGTTGTTTGCAGGATGCTGGAGTCTATAATCAAAGAAGAAATAATTAGTCAAAATGATTCACCCACTCTGCCCTTGCGCTATGTCAGTTTATAATTGAATAATTAAAGTTCCCCCATTGTCATCAACTCCTCTATATCTCTCACTCATTAGTAACTCATAGAACACGACCATTTCTATTACTGGTCTGATTTCTCCAACCCAATACTGTAACCAGATATATGATCCATATGACTTCTCTGTTTTTATTAATGTAATATTTTCCTTAAGTAATAATACTTCATTCTCTTCCCTACCCTTGCTGAATACCATGGGCGCCACGGCAGTGTAGCAATTAGCACAATGCCACAGCAGCTCAGGATGTCAAGAGTTCAATTCTGGCACCATCTGTAAGAAGGGTCTGTACACCCTTCCAGTGGAATGCATGGGTTTTGCCTAGGTGCTTCAGTTTCCTCCCACAGCCCAAAGACATGCTGAGTAGGTTAATCAGTCATTGTAAATTGTCCTGTGATTAGGTTAGGGTTAATCAGGGTTGTCAGAGTTACTGGGGCAACATGGCTCGAAGAACCAGGAGGGCCTACTCCATGCTGTATTGTGAAATAAATGAATTGATTAATTAATTAATTAATTTCATTGGAAAATATTTATGGCCCAATCATGCCCCATTGTGAGTGAAGCTTCTGTTATTGCCACCACAGTATATACCCACAGCATATTCCCTGGGAAACCAAACTTATTCCCCACTGTGTTCACAAAGTATAGAGCAAGCCGGACTTAGTTCCTCTATCAATTCTAATTTTACACAGACAGGTAAAATCCTCAAGCTGACCTATTAACGTGTGAGCTGTCTACCCCATTTTTCCACATTAATATCTTCTTGCCAACCTTCCTCACCCTGATCCAACTTGGTTGTGCTCATTCACTTCCTCCACTTCCTAGTGCTTTCAGTACCCTAGGCAACTGTGGGAGGTGTGGGAGAAGATTGCTGAGCCTCTGGCAATGATCTTTGCATCATCAACGAGGACAGGAGAGGCTATGGAGGATGGGAGGGTTGCAGATGTTGTTCCATTATTCAAGAAAGGGAGTAGAAATTGCCCAGGAAATTATATACCAGTGAGTCTTAATTCAGTGGCTTATAAGATCTTGGGGGGGTGGGGGGGGTTCTGAGTCCATAGGATGCTCAAAGCAGCTGCGCAGTTTGACTCTGTGGTTAAGAAAGCATATAGTGTATTGGCCTTCATCAATCGTGGAATTGAATTTAGGAGCCAAGAGGTAATGATGCAACTATATAGGGCCCTGGCCAGACCCCGCTTGGAGTACTGTGCTCAGTTCTGGTTGCCTCACTACAGGAAGGATGTGGAGACCATAGAAAGGGTACAGAGGAGATTTGCAAGGATGTCGCCTGGATTGTGGAGCATACCTTATGAGAATAGGTTGAGTGAACTCGGCCTTTTCTCCTTGGAGCGACGGAGGATGTGAGGTGACCTGTTAGAGGTGTATAAGATAATGAGAGGCATTGATCGTGTGGATAGTCAGAGGCTTTTTCCCAGGGCTGAAATGGCTAGCAGAAAACGACACAGTTTTAAGGTGCTTGGAAGTAGATACAGAGGTGATGTTGGGTAAGTTTTTTACGCAGAGAGCGGTGAGTGCGGAGAATGTGATGCTGGCGACGGTGGTGGAGGTGGATATGATAGGGTCTTTTAAGAGACTCCTGGACAGGTACGTGGAGCTCAGAAAATAGAGGGCTATGGGTAACCCTAGGTAATTTCTAAGGTAAGGACATATTTGGCACAGCTTTGTGGGTCAATGGGCCTGTATTGTGCTGTAGGTTTTCTGTGTTTCTATGTTTCTAATTAGTCACTCGGAGAAGCTCAATGTAATCAAAGCAAGCCAATACGGTGTTATTGAAAGGCAAATCACATTTGATAAATGTGCAAGAGTTCTTTGTGCATGAAACAAGTACAGTTGATAGAGGAGAACCAATAGGTATTTGGACTTTCAGAAGACATTTGACAAAATCCCAGTAAAAAGCTGGTGCACAAGAGCCGAGCTTAACAGCTTGAGGGAAGTGTATTAACGTGGATTGATGATTCCAGATGGAACCAATGAGTTGTTCCAAGGATTAGTTCATGGTCCTCAATTATTTATTTTCCATGTTAGTGAGCTGAAAAAAGGAGCAGAGTATAAGACATCTGAGTTTGCTGATAATAGGAAAATAGGTGGAGGAGCATTTTAGAATGAGAATATTGGGACTCTGCAATGGGACATAGATAGTCATAAAGTTGTATGGCACGTTCAGCCCAACTCATCCTTGCCAAATATGGTCTGCTGTCTACTCTCATCCGATTTGCATATATTAGGCCTGTATTCCATTACTACTTCCCTATCCAAGTACCCATCCAAATGCCATTTAAGCACTGTGTTTGTATCTGCCAAAGTTCTGCAAAATAAGGCTAGATCATTGTTAAAAATGCTCCACTGGGACAAACTGTTCATTTGCTGGTGTTGGCGTACATATACTTATATGCCTGACCACTTCCTCAGGCAACTCACTCCATATAACCACCACCTTCTGTGTGAAAAAACTTACCGCTCCAATCTTCTTTAAAGTTATTCCCTCCCACCTTAAACTTGTGCTCTGTAGTTTAGACACCCATGCTAAAAAAAAGACTGTGATTATCCATGCCCTTCTATGAGGTCGCCTCTCGGCCTTCCATTGAGAATAAACCTTATGCAATCTCTCCTTGTAAGAAAGATCCTCTATTCCAGGCAACATCCTGGGGAAGATCTACTGCACTATTTCTGATGCTATCATATGCTGCTTGTAATCTGGTGCTTTGAACTATATACAATGCTTCAAATATGGCCTAAGCATTTCTTTGTACAGCTGTATTATGACATCCTAACTCATATACTCAGTAGGCTGAGTGAGTAGATGAAAGCATGGTAACTGGAATTTACTAGGCAGGAAGTAAGAGATTATGCATATTGATAGGTTAACCTAGATATATACTAAATAATGAGCAGGCTGGTGCAGCAAATGATAGGAAGTGCAAGTGAGTATTGGCTTTTATTGGAGTCTAGTAATCGGGAAGTGTTGTTACAGTTGTGCAGGGTACCACCGAAACCACATAACAGTACCATACTGACCTAGGAGGAAATCAAAAAAAGAGATTTGCCAGCCTATTCACCTGGGATGAGAAAATTGCCCTGTCATGAGTGGCTAGAAGAATTAGATATTTATCCTTTCAGGAGTCGAGAATGAAGAGTGATCTTAGTGAAACATACAAGATTGTTGGGGGGCTTGAAGAAATGTTTTCATTACTAGAAGAATCTTGAATGGGGTAACATAGTTTCAAAATAGGGATGGTCTTTGAAATCAATGTTGTATAGGAATAACATTGCAGAGGTTAGTAACTCTCTGGAAGTATCTTCAAAAGGTTGTGGAGGATAGATCAATGGGGAGATTTAAAGGAGAAGAAAATATATTGTTGAACGATCTGGGAATTAAAGACTGTGGGAAGCAGGTAAAACCTGGGCAGTTCAAACATGATTATCATGGATAGATAGATAGATAGATACAAGACTACAAAATCTATAGATTGATTCTTTACAGAACCTGATAGCCAAGGGTAAGAATGACCTCATATAGCACTCTTAGTCTTAGTTGTCTTAGTCTTCCACTGAAAGTAATCCTCTGCTCAGCCAAGGTGTCATGCAAGGGTTAAGAAACATGGTCTAGAATCGCCCGGATTTTCCAGAGGGTTCTTTGTTCAACCACAACCTCCAGTAAGTCCAGTTGAGACTTGAGAGGCTGAGTGACCTGTTCCTGCTATTTTCTTGTATTCTTATGTTCAGAGCAATAGGAACAAATTATTCATGATAGAATAGTGCATTTATACTTTTAATAGTTCATGTCTACCTGCGTAATAAAAGATAGGCCAAAATTGGACTTGCATTTGTAATTAAAGCAGAAACTCCAAATGTTATTCCTAAAATGATGTAAAATCATGCATTAACAATTTTGTTTATTATATCTGTTTTTAAGGCCTTGTAGAGAAATGGATGAGCTGGTGCAAGATCTAGTCTCTGCTCTGGAGGAGACTTCTGAGCATACACGAAAGTACGTAAATTTTGAAGGTGAAGCCTCCCGTAACTCAGCTTCATGCCTACTGATGCGACAGACCAGGAAAAGGAAAGTCAGGAAGAGGCGTATGGACATTGGACCTCAGTGGTCTGAACATGGCCACTGCATGAGTGACGTCTCTGAATCTAGTTTGGAGGGGACAACTCGTGACAACAGAGAAAATAACAATTACAGTGATTCAGATGACCACCTTACAGTTACCAAACGTCTGTCCTCCCTGAATATGACAGCAGTCAGAGGAAAAAGGCACTCCTGGCATGAGTCGGACTCCATCACAGACAGTAACTTAGCTGGTAGATGTTTGCGAAGGAGAACGAAGGTCAAACGTATGGCTGTAGATTCACCAGCAGAGGTCACTAATACACTTCACCCACTGACCCAGGGCAAAGTTCTAGCAACAACCTCAGAAAGATGCCAGACAGAAACAAACCAGCTCCATTTCCATCTCCAAGTTCAGGAGATAACCAAGGATAAGATCATCAAACGAAAGCGACTTGAAGTCCCAGATGAAGGAGTTGTTGTGGAAAGTGAAGAAGTATGCAATACAAATAGAGACAAAATGGAGAATGAGGAACAGAAAGTCTCAGATGATAGTATGAGTGACAGGTTATTAAAATTAAGTACCGGCTTCCCTATTTTGAGACAAGTTGTTGTATTTAAATATGACTGAAGGGTTTGAAATACTTTCAAAAGAATTGCCAGAATTTGCTCACAATGAATGTCAAACCGACATACTTGGGAACACTCAAGTTGCAATAAGACTGTGTAAAGTTAGATGTAATTTTTGACCAGCTAGAGTGGAATAATGTTTGTATTTACCTTGGCATCAAGGAAATTATACTTTCTTGTTTGTTATTCAAACCATTTGTCATAAAAGGACATTACAAATGTTCATTACTTCTGCATGCAGAATTATAACTGCATAAGAAAAGTATTTCAATCCCTTTACATATTTATTTGTGTATCAATGCAAAACAACTGAAGCTGCAAAATCAAGAAATGGTAGTTCATACAGTTTTATTGGTAAGGTTATAGCATTGCCTCATAGTGACTAAAGTGAGACATTATTCAAGTACAAATTTCTAGCTAAGTCCTTCCTGAAATGAATGAAACTTTGCATGGAATGTTGATGTATTCTTCCTTTATTGGATCTTTGCTATTTTCTTCAACCATTGAGCCATTCAAACAGCAATGGTATAAGAATGGCTCTTGATACTACATCTCCTTTTGGTCTAGTTCTGCTAATTCTTTGGATGTCTTGCATTCTTTCACTTTTTCATCTTTAACCTGTGGCTTTCTCCATCGGAGTCTGCACAAAGCAACTTCTCAAAATCAGTAAATTTGACAGTCATTAAGCTTGCTAGTACTCCTGCACATATATTCTCCCTATTTGGGTGTCTCTGTATAAAGTTCCATCCATGTCAATGACTTCTCTTCAACCTCATGTGGCTCTCTTTTCCTGTTGGCTTACATAAACTTTATATTAAATCATCAAGCATGGCCTCATTCATCCTTGTTGTGTGGATCTTAAAATTAACTCTGTGATAACCACCATCATCTATTTCAAAGAAGTAACCTATTTCCATTTATATTTCTCTTCTTCTATTGTTGGAAATTTGCCTTGTATTAAATTCTATCTGATGACACACTTCCCAATTTTCCTTTTGATCTATACCGCACTGATGTGTTAACATCTTCACTATCCACAATAACTTTATGTTATCTCCAAATTTGTTAATCAAACCCTTCCTACCTTCACATCTACAAATGCATGATTTGTCTTATACAGTAAGTCTGAATACAGTAAGGCTTTTAATGTAGTGTTTTTTTTCAAGGAAGCAGGAAAGACAGTTGCTTTAAGTGAGGCAAAAATGGAGTTTTAACTCTTTATCCCAGAGATGAATTTGCTGGGGCAATAATACTCAATCATTTCACTTTTGTAAAAGCCAGTATACAGTGTTTTATTTTAGATATGGTTGGATTAGATTAATAAAATTCTGCTAAAAACATCATTCCCTTTGAATTTATGATTCCGTTTTAACTATTATTTCAAAACAGTTGTCAAATTAAGCTATTTGTAAAAATAAGACCAATGAATTATAGTATCTGATACTTCATTGTATCATGACTATCTGAAAGTATAAGCTATTATTAATAGGATTGGCGGATTCAAACTGTTGACAGAGCTTTGTAGAGTTTTATTTAGAAATTGATTAGTTACCACTCAGCAACTTCCAGTCAGTAATGCTTAGTGGTTATCGCTCTTCATCAGAAAGTTATCAGTTTCTGAACGTACCAGTCAAATATTCTGTGTGTGGTATAGCATAAGATGGCTGCAGGACGCTTGGAATACAGATAACTGCTGACATGCTTGGACCAATTTACAGTAGTGGAACACCTGAGCTTGTGGTTAGAAATATGGGGGAATAGTGACCCTTTGGCAGCAGGCCTCATCCATCCAGTCCAGGCAGGAGGCACGCCACAATGGTAATTACCTCGGAAGTACTATTTTGACAACACAGATATGTGTAAGTAATCATTTTCCCCCCACACAGATGAGATGTCACCTGCAGGGCTGAGGAGTATGATAGTGTTTACAGTTCAGCATGTGACCTAATTCTGGTTTGATTTAGGACACAGCAGTCAGCAGGATTTTTCAATAAGTTTTGGGCAAGCAGACAACATTTCAAAAGTAGAAGAACTTTACTTCTATGATAGAAGTGACAGGAAATGTAGAAGCAAATTGGAACATAATTATTAACCTTTTCAAAAGCATGTGCATAGTATAGAATATGTTTAAACTTTACTATCTCTGTGTGTAAGAGAACTAGTTGTAACGTAAACAAGCAATCCAAAGAACACTAAATAAGCAATTATTTTGAGATAAATTTGGATTGAAAAATAAATGCAAGGGAGAATGCTAGAAACTTTTATTTGCATTTATTTGTTATGTAAGTGAAGCCTTTAAAAAACAATGTATCATTTTAACTTGAAGACTGCACTGTTTTAAATCACTAAACATAAATACTTTCAATCATTTTGGCGAAGTTGAAGAAAATTTCAGTGTTTGACATATTACCTTCTAATTAGAACTATATCAATACAAGAATGGAAGCATTCAAACTGGGCTAAAGTCAATACTCAGCTAGAAGTAGAGTTTTTGTAATGGGAGTAAGATTTAATGAAATATGAATGCTTGTCATATGGATACACTTCAGACAAGATACCAGTTTCATTGTTACATTTCAATATTTTTATTATATTGTTCTGTTCCAACATTCCAGATTTAGAATGAAATCAGTATAGAAACAACCTGTCAATTATCTTGATTCGTAAATAGCAGATAAGCTGTTGTATCTAATCAGCGAACTAAAATCAGTCACCATCAGATAACAGTATGATTTCTAACAGAGGCAGGGAGCATAGTCCGGCCTCGCAGTGCATTTGCATCTGAATTATTTCAGTCTGTCTAATGTTCTGAAAAAATAAGTCTACTTAATTTTTAAAAGTGCAGACTTGGCCTGAGTTTAGTTGAAATAATTGTTGGTAATATTATAATAATGAATATTTATGAAATACTAGGCAAGTTGAAATCATATGTGAATTATGTTTCAATTTCCCAAATGTGTTGGTCTTTTGTTTCTTTAAAAAATAAAATGTAATACTGTAGTTTAGTCAGCTACATTATGTAGTTGAAGAAACTGGGTGTTGATCTGAGCCAAATTTTGATGGACCGCTTTCATTGACTAATTTCAGTTGCCATTTTAAATTATAATTTAAAAATGAGAAGTTGTGCTTTCATATATGTTTGTATATTGGGAGTATGCAACAGGTATAAGTCATTTACCCTCTAAAATATGTTCCATTATTAAATATGATTCCTAACCTATTTCAGTATACCTGACTTTTCCTGAAGGCTCTCAACACATTTGGTTAATAAAAAATGATGTCATTTAATCCTCTTCAGATTTTGAATGTAAAACTTTGGTTAGAAAGATTATTATTGGAAAAAGATCCAAATTACTATCGTCTTTTGTATGCAGATGCATTTACCTCGGATTTTAACTTTCACGCAATATTGTCTAATCCTAGGCCCCATAGAAATGATTTTTCTCCATATAACGTTTCAGTTATCCTCAAAATTTTAAAACTTTTCATCAAATGTACACGTAACATTTAAAAAATCTATGAAATACACAGTTGTTTGGTATGTTTATTTTTTTAATTTAAATAAGTGAATGAGGTCAGCATCGTTTTATCACTTTTAAGGTATGGGTGTGGTCCCAGAATTACTCAAGTAATTCCTGGTTTATTCTACAGTCATAGAACAATTTTACTCGCAGATGTTACTGTCTTCAGCTTTTCATGATTTAGGAAGTATTCTATTGCATCCGTTTTATGTCCAAAGTGAATGCTGTTGGAGTTGCTCATTTTGATGTGTATCTGATACAGTTTTGCTTAATCCATTTTATTTATTATATTTCCCTTAATTCAGTTCTTCTATCCACACTGTTTATAATGCCACCTAACTTTGTATTGTTGGCAAATTTGGATGTGCAATTTTCTACCCCATTAGCTAATTGAATAAGTATGATGAATTGTTGAAGCCCCAACGTAGATTCTCACAGGGTACCAGTAGAATTTTTTTTTTAATTGGAACATTATTCTAACTAGAAGGGAGGGAGGCAGAAGAAAAGGAATTGTAGGTCAGTTAGCTTTTTATCAGTGGTTAGGACGATGGTGGAGAGTATTATTAAGGATGAGGATTAGGGATACTTGGAGGTGTATGCTAAAATAGGCCAGAGTCAGCATGATTTCGCTAAGGAGAAATCTTGCCTGACAAATCTATTGGAATTCTTTGAGGAAATAACAGGCAGGATAAACAAAGGAGAGTCAGTGGATATTGCTTACTTGGATTTTCAGAAGGCCTTCAACGAGGAGCCACATGTGAGGGTGCTTAACAAGATAAGAGCTATTTCGGCTTTACAACACGGAATATTGAAAAGCCTTGATAGAGTGGACATGGAGAGGATGTTTCCAATAATAGGAGAGTCTAGGACCAGAGGGAACAGCCTCAGAATAGGACATCACTTTAGTACAGAGATGAGGAGGAATTTCTTCAGCCAGAGGAATTTATTACAACAGTTGGCTATGAAGGGCAAGTCATTGGGTAGTAAGGGTGTTGAAGGTTACAGGAAGGCTAGAGAATGGAGTAGAGAAGGAAAATAAATCAGCCATAATCGAATGGCGGAGTTGATGGACTGAATACCTAAATCCTATATCTTATAGTTTTATGGTTTTATGAGATTTCAATAAACTTGGAAGTTTTTTTTTCCTGCTTTGAAATGCACTTAGGTTTTATTTGGGAAATAATTTTGTCAAGAATAATAAACCTGAGATAATTCTGCTTCATGTATTGATGTTTAAGAATTTTAATTTTGGTGTTTTCTGACAGAGTGGCAATGTTCCAGGATCAAGACAACTAGCATTGCAAAAGAAAGGAAAGATAAACATTTGATGGAGCCAAATAATGAAATGCATCACTTGTCTCAGCACCTAGTAATAGCCCCATCTGGTTTACTGCCAGCAACCTATTAGATTCCTGTGGTTTTATGTGGCAAAAATAATATGCATTGTAATTAATGGAATGGTGACACTTGCAGTTTGATGCAAAAAAAATCATCGGATTCAACTTCCATCTGACTACATACAGTACTTGCCTGTTTAAAATTGTACATTTCAGAGATCAATTTTTCTTGAATCTTTTCTTTTTTTATTGCAGTGAATCCAGCAGCCTTAGCAGCAGTGATGGTGGCTTGTTTACCAATGATGAAGGAAGGCAAGGTATTGGTACACTTAATTTTTTTCTTCAGTGGAAGTACATTAAATTACAATTTTATGTACAGTTGCAAGAAAAAGTTTGTGAACTCTTTGCAATTATGTGGTTTTCTGTATTATTTATTCATAAAATGAGCTCTTCATCTAAGTCACAATAATAGACAAACATAATCTGCCTAAAACACAAGCTAATGTACTTCTTATCAGTACTAAGTACACCATTTAAACAATTACAGTCTAGGTTAAGAAGTATCTGAACCTCTGAGGTAATGCATTCTACAAAAGCTATGTGGAATCAGGTGTTCAAAGCAATGTGATAAGATTGGAGGTGTGGGTTGTAGAGGTGTCTTGCCCTATAAAAGACACACAAAGTCAGGTTACTGACAGAGCCTGCTCTTCTCAAGAAAAATCTGTTATGTGCACCATGCCTCAATTAAAAAAACTTTCAGAGGATCTGAGAAGAGGAATTGTAAGACTACATGAAGCTGGAAAAGCCTTGAGAATTCATCAGTCCACAGTAAGATAAATGGTCTACAAACGGAGGAAATTCAGTATTGTTGCTTCTCTTCCTAGGAGTGGGCATCCCGCAAAGATCACACCAAGAACACAGCGTGCAACGCAGAAGGAAGTAAAAAAAGAACCCAAGGGTAACAACAAAAGATCAGCAGAAATCTCTAGAACTTGCTAAAGTTCCTGTTCATGTGTCCACTATAAGAAAAACTCTGAACAAGAATGGTGTTATGGAAGGATACCATGGAGGAAATTACTGCTCTTCCGAAAATACATTTCTGCATGTCTCAAATTTGCTGAAGACGGATGTTCCACAACACTTCTGGAACAATATTCTGTAGACAGATCAGACAGAAGTTAAACTTTCTGGCAGAAATGAACACCACTATGGTCATAGGAAAAAGGGCAGTGCACACCAACACCAAAATCTCATCCCAACTATGAAGCACGGTGGAAGGAGCATCACGGTTTCAGGCTGCTTTGTTGCCTTAGCTTGCAATTGTTGAGGGAACAATGAATTCCAAATTGTATCAAGACATTTTACAAGAGAATGTCAGGGTAGCCGTTCATCACCTGAAGCTTAATCAAAGTTGGATGATGCAACAAGAAAATATCCGAAACATGAATAAATCAACAACAGAATGGCTTTAACAGAAGAAAATTTGTGTTTTGGAATGACCAAGTCAGAGTCAAGACCTTAGCCGAATTGAGATGCTGTGGTACGACATGAAGAGGGCTGTTCATGCGAGGTATCGCAGAAATATTGAAGAACTGAAACAGCTTTGTATGGAGAAATGGTTTAAAATTCCTCGTTGGCGTTGTGCAAGTCAGATCAGCAGCTACAGGAAACGTTTGGTGGAGGTTCTAGCTGCTGAGAAAGGTTCTACCAGTTATTGAATACATACTTTTTCTATTCTGGACTGTGAATGATTAAACATATGTGTTCATTAAAGGCATGAAAATTACAGTTGTCTTGTGTAATTAGTTTAAGCAGATAGTGTTTGTCTATTATTCTGACCTAGATGAAGATCAGGCCACATTTTATGAGTAATTAATGCAGAAAACCAGGTACTGTAATTGCAAAGGGTTCACAACCTTTTTCTTGCAACTTTATTTACTAAAGCCCATCACCTCTACTGTGAAAAAGGCCACAGACAGGAGCTTACTAGAGTCCTCTGTCATACGTCAGTTTTACACAATGGTCCCTGGTGTAGCCCATCTTCTTTCTATATCCATTGTCTTCCAGGGATGAGGCCTTTGGAGCTTCTGCTGACATTTCTGTAGCACTGGGTCTTTACGGGAATGGGTTGTTAGCCCCATGACCAGCCTTCCTTTCACAGCTTGGCTTGGGACTGTCCACGGCAGAGTTAAATTACAATTTTGCTTTTGTAAAGTAGTATCTAATCTCATAGCATTGTGAATTTCTAAAGAAAATTTCTTTTCCAATAACAATCTCTAGGATGTTTTGAAGTACTCTCTTGTAAGTTATTGCCTTGGAGTAAAATTTTGTGTTGAGTTTAAAAGGGAAGTGCATTTCATTAATACAATGTAATTACGAATTGCTCCCTAATATTCAATTAGAACATATTCAAATGTCTTGCTTACACAACTGTTTCCTTGGCTCTTTGATTAAATAGTACTTCCTTGTTATTTTGTAAATTGATGGAGTATTTTACTCTAATGAAATAATCTGACAAAATGGGGGCAGGATTTTCAAGTATAATTATGCATTTCAAGATGAGCTTCTCCATCTGTTCCTAGTGTTTAGCTGAATAACGTAAGTTGAAATATTAGAGAGTATTGACTTCTCCAATTTTTTTTACTTTATAATTTTATTAATCACAGAGTCACATAGCATAGAAAGGGGTCCTTCAGCCCACCAAGTATGCACTAATTATCAAATTAATGTTGTACCATATCTTTAAAAAGTTCCCCGTATTTCCAGTATCTCATTCCAGATTCCTGCACACTAGCAGTACTTTTCAAAAGCCAATTAATATTTGAACCATCATTGGGATTTAGGAGGAAACAGGAGCATCTGGAGCAAACTCATCTAGTTACGGGGAGAACCTGCAATCTTCACAAAGACAGTTTGGGTTTTAACCAGTATTACTGCAGCTGTAAGGCAGTACCTATTGCAATTGGGTAGATACGGTATTGTGCAAATGTCTTAAGCATATATGTTTATTTTAGGGTGCTGAAGACTTTTGCACAATATTGTAGCATTTTTGTGCTTTGCATTGTACACAGCAACAAAAAAATTTTCATGACATGCAAGTTGTGATACATCTGATTCTCATATTGCTCTCTACTGTGGACTGTGAGATGGTTGGGAACAGGAAGGGAACGGAACAGGAAGCATCAGAGAAACATTCTGTAATGATCAGTAAACCAATTGTTTGGAATTAAATGATCTTGCCTGGTGTTTCGGGACTGGATGTGTCTGCACCTACATCATTCCCCCCCTCCCCCCACCCCATCCCAGCCTGGCAATCTTTTTCTGCCTCCTGTCCCACAACCCTCCTTGCCATTTCACCCTCACCATTCCCAACATCCTTTACTCCCATTATGTTTACAAACTTGCTCTCTGCTCCACACTGACAAATACAGTACTATGCAAAGTCTTAGGCACCCTAGCTGTATATATTTGCCTAAAACTTTTATTTGCCTAAAACTTTTGCACAGTACTGCATGTGCTGATGCAGCCACTCAGTGTGTTAGATTTTCATCAGCAACAATCTTTGCAGTCTTGTCAATGAATTTCTCTGCTGCTTCGTGATCATCAGACGCTTTATCACCACAAACCTTTAGACATTTAATGGCATGCCTTTTCTTAAACTTTTGCAACCAGCCTGTTGCAAATTCATAATTACCTTCAATCTTCAGTCTGTCGCTTTATATGTTCACTCAGCTGTCAAATCCATCCTTTCAATACATGAAAGACAACTTCATTTTAGCTTTATGCAGTGTTTTTCTATTTTTCATTAACCCTGTGTTCATTACACATGTGAGGTCAATTCTCAGTACTGTTGTTGAGACCTGTGCATCGCCTGGGAACCTTCCCAGTGCCTTGTGCAATTTTCCATTTGTGGCGCCATGATCAAAAAAATTTTGCATTTCAGATACTCTTGGATTTTGAAATTTTGAGGATGTATATTATCAGTAGGTATATTTTAACTATTCTATTTTGAGTCATACATTATGGAAAAGGACTGAACTAGTCCATGCTGATGAAGACTCCCATCTAAGCGAGTTTCATACCTCTCTAAGCCTTTCCTGTCCATGTACCTGAAGAAGTACCTTTTTAAATGTTCTCAATGTACTAGACTCAATCATTTGGTGAGAAAGATGAAATGATAATTATCCAGTAGATTCTGATTAATTGGGACACATTGAGACAGTACATTTTGGGCCAATTAAGCAGCTGCCTTAATTAGCCAAAGATTCATGGAAATAGTTAAAATGTATAAAAAAAAGACAAACTACATTTAACTGAGAAAGAAATTATTTATTTCAATGAAATGCAAAATAAATTAAAACACTGCCAATACCACTGCTATACCACTGTGTATTAATTCCTAATAGTTATCAGAGTCATGTTTAGTATCACTAGCATATGTCGTAAAAGTTGTTACCTTAGCAGCAGCACAGTGCAATACAGATAATATATTAAAAAAAGTAAATCTATTACAGTAAGTGTGTGTGTATAAAACAGTGCAATAACAGATAATAGGTAAAAAAAAATTGAAGTAGTGTTTTTGTTTTTAATGGCCATTTAGAAATCATATGGTAGAGGGGAAGAAGCTGTTTCTGAATTGCTGAGTGTGTGTTTTTAGGTTTCTGTACCATTTCCCTGATGGTAACAAAAAGAAGAGGGTGTGTCCTAGGTGACTGGGGTCATTAATAATGGACACCACCTTTCTAGGAACTGCTCCTTGAAGATGTCTTGGATACTATGGAAGTTTATATCCAAGATGGAGCTGACTAATATTACAACCTTCTGTAGCTTCTATCAATCCTGTGCAGTAGCACCCACTCTCCACTCCCATACCAGACAGTGATGCAACCTGTCAGAGTGCTCTCCATGGTACATCTTTAGACGTTTTCAGTGTTTTGGGTGACAAACCAAATCTCCTCTAACTTCTCATGAAATTTAGTAGCTGTCTTGCATTCTTAGTAGCTGCATCGATATGTTGGGACCAGATTAGATCCTATGAGATTTTGACACTTAGGAACTTGAAATTGCGCACTCTCTCCACTTCTGATACCTCTATCAAGATTGGTTAATGTTCCCTCATTCTCCCCTTTCTGAAGTCCCAATTAGCTCTTTGGTCTTACTGATATTGAATGCAAGCTTATTGCTGTGACGCCACTCAACTAGCTGGCATATCTAACTCTTGTACGCCCTCTCACATTCATCTGAGATTTTGCCAATAATGGTTGTATTGTCAGCAAATTTATTGATGGCATTTGAGCTATACCTAGCCATGCAGTCATTGGTATAGAGAGACCAGAGCAGTGTGCTAAGCACAAATCCCTGAGGTGGGTCAGTGTTGATCATCACTGAGGTGGAGGTATTATTATCAGTCCACACAGACTGTAGTCTTCTGGTTAGGAAGTCAAAGATCCAGTTGCAGAGGGAAGTACTGAAGCCCAGATTCTGTAGCTTATCGATCAGGACTATAGGAATGATGATGTTAAATGCTGAGCTACAGTCCATAAACAACATCCTAACATAGGTATTTGCAGGTGATCCAAGGCAGCCTGGTGATAGGCATATTGCAGTGGGTCCAAGCCCTTTCTGAGACAAGTGTTCATTCTAGCAATGACTAACCTCTCAAAGCATTTCATTACAGTAGATGTGAGTGCTACTGTATGATAGTCATTGAGGCAGCTCTTCTTGGCACTGGTATAATTGTTGCTTTTTTGAAGCAGGTAGGAACTAACGACCATAGCAGTGAGAGGTTGAAAATGTCATTGAATACACCCGCCAGTTGGTTGGCACAAGATTTCAAAGTAGTCCATTGGGGCCGGCCACCATGCAAGGGTTTGCCCTCCTGGGCCTCTGAGACAGAGATTACAGGGGATCTACACAGCTGTAGTTGCATTCTCCCTTATAAAGCATTGAGCTCATCTGGTAGTGAAGCATCACTGTCATTATCTTTTTAGATTTCTCTTTGTGGTAGTAATGTTCTGCAAACACTACCAGAGTTTTTGTGCATCTAATGTTTCCTCTAACCTTGTGTGGAATTGTATCTTCACTCTTGAAATAGCCCTCCTCAAGTCATACCTGGTTTTCTTATACAGACATCTGACACCAGACTGAAATGCCACAGATCTAGCCCTCAGCAGATGATGAAAGTGTTTCAGAATGGCTTTTGGTTTGGGCACACACTCATCATCACAGGCTTTAGTGAAGTTGGCAACAACTGCGGCATACTCATCCAGATTTGAAGATGAATGCCTGAATACAGTCCAGTCCACTGATCCAAAGCAGTCCTGTAAGCACTTCTGTGCTTCCCTTGTCCATACCTTCTTGGTCCTCACTACTGGTGCTGTAATATTCAATTTCTACCTATTCTCACAGAGAAGTACAGCTAGGTGATCAGACTTTCTGAAGTTTGGATGTAGAATAGCACAGTAGGCATTCTTGATGATGGTGGTGTTGTTTCCTCTGGTTCTACAAGTGATTAGTTGATGATAATTATTTAGTGACTTTTTTCAAGCTGGCCTGGTTAAAATCCACCAAAATAATGGTGAAGGCCTCAGGGTGTGCTGTTTCATGCATGTTGATCATGTCAGTGGAGGAATTCATCCAGTATATGCTGCCATGTTCCATGCATCCTCCAAATCTTCATTTTCATTTTAACATTCAAGATAATTGTGAATACTTTGAAATTCTTAATACGTTCTAACTTGTTGAAGTAGTGAAGTCGTTTCGTTTTCACCCCCGTCTGTTTCTGGTATCTCCTAGCTTAAATGCTCGAAGCGGCAGTGAGCGAAACAGTTCTGAATGAGTTTACTGCTTATTTCTCACCAACTATTAGTGACAAAAGTCACTGCTTTTTGAACACAAATACTTGCAACTGTTAGTATTCAAAAGCTGTTCGCTCTAAGCATGGTGTAGTGTCTAGCAACCACATGGCTGCACACGAGTAATGATAGTTAGAAACTGTTCAGCAACAGCCTCCTGTTCCAATTAAGCATCATCATCATCAATAGTGCGGTATCATATGAAGTGGGCAGTTATGGTCTTTGATCCCAATTGCTCTTGGCAAATTTTTCAACAGAAATATTTTGCCATTTTCTTCTTAACAGTCTCTTTACAAGAGGATGATCATAGCCATTATCAATACTCTACGTAGATTAAATGCCTGGCAACAGCGGTCGCATAACCAGGACTTGGATATGCACCTACTGCTCAAACGACCCTGCACCGCCTCAGGAGGGGTGTGGAGGTGTGGTGGGGAGAGTAAGCGGGCTAGGGAAAGGAGTGCCTTGCAACTCCTTTGGTAGAGATGTATCTCCACCTCCCTACCTAAATGGCACAGTGTCCCAAATAAACAAAGGGAATCCCTGCTATTTCCTTGAGTAGTTTTGTTCTTTAAGAGTTGTCCCAAATAAGCGTGTGGCCCAGTTATCTGGAATCTACTGTATTGTGTGACTTGGAAAACCTTTCTGCCCTTTTAACCTTTAGTTATTGAGGCTGCAAATTCAGCATGTGCCTTTGGAGTTATAATAGTGCATTTTGCAGTTTGTACATATTGCAACCACAGTGATATAGGATGTAAAAGGGCACCTCACAAATGTTCTCTGAACCCATACATGGTCAAGTTATATTGCTTAACTGTTGTGAATAATTGACCTGTACAATTGCTTCCTTATAAATTATTTTATTTTATAAAGGTGATGATGAACAAAGTGACTGGTTCTTTGAAGGGGATTCTGGTGGAGCATGTGCTATTGCAGGGGTCATTCCTTGGTGGGAGCATGAGGACGTCCTGGACCTGGAAAAGGAAGTGCCAGATCCGGTATTTAAGAGCATCTTAACAGGCACATTCCCTCTCATGTCGCAAACAGCTCAGAGAGGTCAGTAGCATTCTTGCTTCAAGATGCATTTGTGAGGATGTGTTATGAGTAATTCAAACATGAACCATGAATTTCATGCTGTTGAAAATGTTATCTTGAGTCTCTGCTTTTTCATGGCTTTGTTAATTGCATGATTACTCTGATGAAAAGAATATCATTTAGATAAACTTGTTGAAATAAATGAGAGCAAACAAAATTTAAGAATAAATAGTTTGTACAGAGGGGAAAAAATACAATTTTGACTATTTTTCGAACTTTCCCCAAGTCCCAAATGTTTAGTTAACTCTAATTGTATTCAGTTAACAAATCTGTAGGAAACCATGTTTACCTAATTTTATATAAATTTATGAATCAAAAGCAGCTTTTATACAATCCTAGTTTGAGCTGGGTGTAGTCCTCAAGTGTCAGCATGCTTCTAGCACCAACATAGCATACTCAGAATTTACCAACTCTAACCCATGCTGATGTCTTGAAATGTGAGAGGAAACCCACCTGAGTGCAAACTCATTACAGACAGTGGTGGGGAATTGTACCCCGATCTTCTGATTGCTGACGCTGTAAAGCATTGACCATACCACTGTGTTACCATGCCACCCTTCTTGGAGTTAGTAGTTCTTCTACTCTGCTTACTGAAGATATAAAGAATTACCTATCCAATATGCAGCACAAAAACAAATCAGTTGAATCCCCAACCCTCCCCAACTCTTTTTTTTCGCTGAAAACTAATCACATATCACTCTACTCCATTCTCTTTTTTTTTCTTATATATTCTCTTCTATTTGCTGTAACCACAATCTTTGGTAGCATGTTCCAGGTATACAGTTAGAGAAAGTTATCCCTTTGGAATGCCAGACTAGAATTTTGTATCTTTGGAGTGACTTGAGTTCGCAACCTTTAAACTGTGAGATGAAATACTGATGTTCTATATACCGTTAGGCACATATAATGAAGGTAATAACTAAACTTGTGAGATGAAGCTTCCAATTAATTCCTGATTTGATAGAGTGGACGATTTTGCATAAGTTCTGTTATTCTTCATATGGGATATCTGCAATAAAAGAATTAATCTGTTAATCCACTTTGAAGTATTTATTCTAAATCTAAAGCTTTGTCAAACAACAATCTACAAAAATCCTAAGTGTTATGTTTGCAATTGCATGATACAGTTAGTATTGCAATTTAAATACATTTTTAAATATTAATTTGCTATAAATATGAGTATCTCCCAAAAGATTAATAAGTTTACTGTTGTATCAAATCAATACACTACCATTGACATTAAAATAATTATATATGTCAATTAGAGTATTAGTGCTGGGATAAGTGTGCCCATTATGCTCCTTTTTTAACTGAGAAAGCTATCAAGCAAGTTGTATCAGATTCTTTTAAACTACTTATTTGATAGGTTTTCAAACAAGACTATCCCAGCTATCTGGAATGGGAAAAAGAAATGGCAGAAAGGAGACTAGGAAGCTTCCCACAAACGTAAGCATTTTCTTTTTGTCCTGTCTGGTTGCTATGATGGTTAAGATTAGTACTTTACTGAAGTTGTTCTTATAAAGACCTTGGCCTGTAACCTCTGCCCTTTCTGGTCATGGTTCAGGTGGCTATCTATCATTTGATCCCTATCCCACCTCCTTTCTGTCTCGCTTCATTGCAAGCCTGAGCATAGCTGGGATTTGTAGCCTATTTTCCAGTCTTATTGCAATCTCACAGTGGTGTTTTATAGGAGCCATTACAACTGATGGATTAGTTTTTGTGGTATTTATGACATATGACGTACCCATGGTGTTACCAGCAAAGGGCATGAAGAAAGGGGAAAATACAAAATTCTTCTCAAAAAGCTGGAGAAGTGTTGAGCTTTAAATCATAATGTGGAAATGTGTGTGTGTACAGTGCTGAGCTTTCTTTTTGGTCATTGATGATCTCTTCTGAGATTGTTCTAAGAGGAAAAGAAAAGGCTGCTGTGATCTGTGGTTGGTGAGAAAAGATAGCTGGCTGGTATGAATGACTAAACTGTGTCAAATGTGCTACCTCCAGATTAATCATGTAACATTTTTTTTATATTCAGTTGCAAATTCTATTGAAATTAAGAATGAAAGAATAAGGTTGAAAGGTCTATAAAATTTATTAATTTATATTGACCCACTATTTGTTTTTATAAAAATATAGACATTTTGACATTGTACAATATTAGCAAGGTGCAAAACTATTTTTAATCCATCAAAGTTATTGAATTTTTAAAATTTCTTGTATATATCTGTGACAATGCATACTATTAATGCATTATGCATATTGATTACCAAACTGGAGAATATGTTGGGAAGGACTTAAAGTTGAATGAAATATTCAAGACTTTGATTAATTGCAATATTTTTACAAGAAATTTCACAAAATGAATGGATATCTGTCAGGATATTAAATATCATGAAAGCTTTTATGATTATTTTTTTTACTCCATTGCTCTGAGGTATCAAATTTTATTTGGAATAATTTCATTATATTGTATATTTAGTCATGGGGAAACAATGATACATAGAATAAGAAAATCAATTAGATTAATTTAGCTTCATTTTGTTTTCAGTTTGCAACTTAAACCCTAACTATTCTTGTTTTATTTGGCTGCCGGAATGATATGACACTTTAAGCCTCGCAGAATTAAAACGGAAAGTTGTTCAACTGTATCACTAAATGGATTTAAGATTATGGATATGAAGAGGGTATCTAGCACCAGAGTCTTGTCACAGAATTAGATGTCAAAATTCTTCTTCAGTTTTAGATATATAGTTCACAGGCACTGGGTATGATTAATACATACAATCTAAATCATTGAAAGTTCCTCTGTTCTTTCCGTAAAATACAATAGAGCACAAATCATTTAAACCATGGGAGGATAACAATTGGAAAATAATGCATCTTCTCTACCAATGAATTGTCAGTTATATCTAATTTAACCAAAATCAATTCATCTTTCTTGCATTAGATGAAACTACTTGCAATAAATCTTCACCTAATGTTTGATCCATTTTTTTGATACATGTACAATACTTTATTTTCAAGCTTGCAATCCTGCATTTTAAATGTATGGAAGTATGTACTTTTTTTATTCTTCCATCAGAATCTATTGTTACCTATGAACCAGGAATTATTTGGGTTATAAATGTTCTCAGCTAATAATGTTATTCACGATTTAAAGAAAAAAAACCTATCCTTAACAATTGTGTTCTTTTTTGCATTAATTTTGATTTTATTTCGATTTCAACTCACGTTAGTTCTTTTTGATATGTAATATATTTTTCTTAGATTTATTTCCTTCCTCGCCTGTTTTTTTTTGCCCCGTTCACAGGAACTGTCTTGTTTTCCGTGATCCGAGAGATTAACTGGATTGTGCATTCATTGTTCAAAAGAGAGAGTCTATAGTGATTTGATGTGACTGTAGCAGTTAACAATTATTAGCTGATTGATCAATACCTTGTGCTATACTCCAGTGAAACAGTATTGGTGAAGAGAGAAGCAGAGTTCATGGCCTAAGCTGCGACTTTGCAATGTCCCAAAAATGACAGTTATTCAAGATTGTTTCATGTTACTTCTAGTACACAAGTGTAACAGAGAACAAGATAGTTGTTACTCTGGATCTGATGCAGCACAAAAAAAAGCTCAGTATGTTAAAAGAACATAATAATAAAAAGACACATAAAGTATAACTAGTATGTATAGCTTATATACATAGATTGATAAATGTCCATAAAGTGAAGCTAGGCACAGGAGTATCTGTACATAAAGTGACTGACAGGAAATCATAAAGTAGTGGTGCTGGGAATTATGAAGGGGTGGGTTAGTGGGTGGAGGTGTTGATCAGCTGTTCTGCTTGGGGAAAGTCATTGTTTTTGAGTCTGATGGCGCTGGTGTAGATGCTACATAACCTCCTACCTGATGGAAGAGGGACAAACAGTTATTGACCACAGACAGTGGGATCCTTCATGATATCGATAGCCGCCTTCCAGCACCCTTCCGTATGTATGTCCTTGATGGCGGGTAAGCTGAAGCTGCTGATGCAATCTGCTGTTTTGACTACCTGTTGTAGAGCCTACCTGTTCACCACAGTGCTGTTTCCGTACCATGCAGTGATGAAGTGTGTTAGGATGACACTCATCTGCAGAGTAACATGAGTATAGATAAAGACATAGTCCAGCTCTCTTCTGCCTCCTCAGAAAGCAGAGACATAGGTCAGCTTTCATGATTGTGTAGAATGTGTTCTGGAACCAGGAGAGGTTGTCTGAGATGGACACTCTCAGGAATTAATACTACTTGTATTCTCTACTGTCGTGCCACAGATGTAAGGAAGGGTGTAAGTGGTGTGAGTTCTCCTGAAGTCAATAACTGTCTCCTTTGTCTTGTTGACATCCAGGAAAAGGTCATTTGCTCGGCACCAGGCTTCGAGCTTTCCCGCCTCCTCTGTGTAGACCATCAAGGAGTTGGTGATGAGCCACACCCTCTGTCATGTCATTGGCAAACTTGAAAATGTGATCACTTGAGTGTTTGGCTGTGTAGTCATGTGTGAGCAGAGTGTACAGCAGTGGGATCAACACACTCTTATTGAATGTGGGTTCAACAATACCCTATTATTATTTTTCAGTATCTAGAGTACCAAAGTGAAATCAGTAATAGTGAAATTCATGTCTATTGAGAATTTTCATAGTATTGATGCTTTGTAGCTACAGGTGGCCACATCCTAAAACTTTACTTTTTTTTTTAACACTGAAGACTCAAACTGAATGTTATTTAAAGGGAAAGACACATTGTTTCTGTGTTCATAAGCAGATTGCAGCACCAATCTTTGCAAATTGTGGGATTGCACATCTCATACAAGCTCTCAAGTTCCCATAACACATTCTACATAATCGAGAATGCTTACCAATACCTCTACTTTCTGAGGAGGCTGAACAGAGCTGGACTATGTACATCTCTACTCATGTCATTCAACAAATGCACAGAAGAGAGCATCCTAACATGCTGCATCACTGCATGGTATGAATAATGCACCACAGCAGACAATGGGAAGTGAAAACTGCCCAATGCATTGGTGGTTCCATCTTACCTGCCATCAAGAACATAACTGTATTTGCAGAAAGTTGCCAGAAAGAGGCCAGCAATACCATGAAGGCTCCCACCCACCCTGCTTACGGACTGATTATGACACTCCCATCAAGCAGGAGGCTATGTAGCATCCATGCCAGGACTATCAAACTCAAAAGTAACACCTCCACACACTGTCTCACCAACCATACCAACCCCACCACCTCGACTTCATCATTTTGTGTCAGAATCACCTGATGGACAGACACACCAGAGCCTAACATAACTTAATGGACATACAGTCAAACTATGTATTTAAACCATCTTATGTTTTATTGTGTTTTTTTATATATTGTGTTCTTTATCTTCTTGTGTTTCTTTTCTTCATTGGATCAGATCCAGGATATCATTTATTTTGTTCTCCTTTACTCTTGTGTGAAGGAAATAACATTAAACAATCTTAAATCTTGAATCTTGAAAATAAATCTCAAGGAATATTACTTAAATTGGAATTTTACTCACCACGTTGTCAAGTGGTTTCAGCAGTTTTCCCTTCATAAATCAGTGATCAAAATGAGGTATTACCACAAGAGCAGAAATATAAATGTTTGTAGTTCTAAAGTTCAAATTTCAAAGTAAATTTATTATCGAAGTACATATACAATCCTGAGCTTTATCTTCTTGCGGGCGTTCACAGTAGATACAAGAAGCGCAATAAAATCGATGACAAACAATCAATGTGCAAAAGACAACCAATTGAGCAAATACAAAAAAAAATTAAAAATAGCTTTTGAGCTGTGATTAGCCTGTCAGTCCTCAGTATAAATCATATCGAATGGGGACTAAACACACAGCCTTGTACTGGTAGAGATTCTGATATTGTCAATTCAAACTGATTAGGGTCTGCAAGTGAGGAAATCGAGCATCCAGTTGCACAAGGAGGTATTGAGGCCAATGTCTTGCACCTTATTGATCAGTTTTGAGGGGATGATAGTATTGAAACATAAGCTGTAGTCAATGAAGAGCATCCTGATGTATACATCTTTGCTGTCCAAATGTTCCAAGGTTGAGTGAAGAGCTACTGAAGTGGCCCTGGCCTGTTATGACAATGGGCAAATTGTAGTGAATTCAAGTTGCTTCTCAGGCAGGAGTTGATATGTTTCATCACAGTGGGTTTAAGTGCTACTGAATGATAGTCAATTAGGCAAGTTCCCAAGTTTTTCTTAAGCACCGGTATAATTGAAGCCTACTTGAAACAGCTAGGTGCCTTAGGCTTGCTGAAGTGAGAGGTTATACATAGCAGTGAACATTCTAGCCCATTAATCAGCACAGGTATTTAGTACATAGCCAAGTACCCCATCTGGGTCGGGTGCATTCCACGGTTTCAACCTCACTTTGGCCTCAGATACTGAAATCACAGGGTCATTGAGGCTGTGGGAGTTCATGAAGGTGCTTTCATGTTTTGAACTACTATTAGATTTTTTAAAAATCAGTCAAAATGGGAGAAATGTTATTGATTAAAGAGTACATAACCAATATGTTTGAGAGAGGGAATGAATGTCAATAAGCTTCATCTTTTATAGCACCTTCAGAGTAACAGAACCATGCCAAGCAACTACACAGATGCTTGAGGCATGGTTACCAGCAATGGAGTAACGTTCCTTGAGATTTTGAAAGGTCCAGAACTGGAGATGGTTTTCTCAGAAATTTATGGACCTTGATGCATTTATGGTGATAGGAAGGGTCAAGAGATTTGAAAATGAAGGTGATACTTTTAAGGCCTACTTTAATTGCAAGCCAATATAAATCAACAAGCAACTTTTGGACAGCCAGCAGAGCTTTGAGTTGAAGTAATGGACTGAAACAAGGAAGATCAGTGGAAATGTATCACCAAACTTAGATATATTCTGTTTACTTTAAATTATAAACCATGCAGAAGAATGCACCTCCAAGAGGACCACAATCTTTTTGTAGTTTGGAGGCTTATGTTCCTCAGTGACCTGAAGAGCTATGCTGGCTCGAGTCACCACCTAATGCTTTAGCTCTTCGTAGGGTCACCCATGTCAAACAGGTCATAGGGTAGAGGCCAGACTAAGAGTGGCCCACAAGTCCTCCAGCTTCAGGGCTTCAGCACAGGGAAAACAACCCTGACTTAGTCAAGCAAAACTGTCACAGCAACAGCAATGAAGAATCCTTTACATTTGTGTGTGATGGTGTTGCTGAGTCTCCACTCACGACTTGCATCGCTGATAGGAGTGAAAAACGAAAGGAAGCTGCTGGCATGATGAAGGAAACCTTGAACACTGCCAAGGGCCAAGGACAGACAGAGATGGATTCATTCCTTCATTGCTGCCCTAAATAAGTTTGTAATTATCAAATGAGTATTTATCTCAGACTAACAAGAATAACAAAAGTCTTCAAAAGAAGTTGAGGAAAATCTCCACATCTGCAATATTTGAATATTGAGCACAATTTCACAATTCAGAGAGGGTAGTGGAAAGATGAAGCCAAGTATGATCAGAAAGCACCATTGCCAAACAGTGATTTTTAAATGTGGTCGCTGAGGTGTAGTACGGGGATTAAAAAGACAAAGAAGTTAGAGTTGTTCCTCAAAAATCCAGAGTTACTTGTTGGAATGGCAAGAAAATGCATTGATGGTTATTCTCTGGCTATAATTTCATAAGTAATAGAACCAAGCAAGAACATTACTATCAATATTGAATAAAGAGGAAAGTCATTAAAGAATGGTGGTATGGCTATCATAATTTAATGTTTTAATTTTTGTAATCCAGGGTACCCGTTCTTACCTCTCAACAGGAAAGGGAACATTTGATAACTATTAAATGCTTATTTTGTAAAATTGAATTGCTTTGTTATTATGCCATAATACACCAGTAGAGTTTGTTAGTGTGGAAACAGGTTGTTCAGCTTGATCCATATAACCATCAAGTACTCCACTAATTCCAGTTTTTTTTTTCCTGCCACCTCCAAATTCTACACACACTTACAGGCTAGGGGCAATTTACAGAGGCCAAGTGAATTATCACCCGATGTGTATTTGCTATGTGGAAAGAAAATGGAGCACCTAGAGGAGACCCACTCATTGTCACAGGCAAAACGAGTATACTCTAATCATTTTGCACTGGGGGTCAGGATTGGATTCAGGTCACTAGCTTTGGAGCTTTGTCACAATTCTGTTTTTCCCTTATTGAGTAGTTATAGTATTTTCTGGTCTTGTTCATTCTCCTTCGATGTTTAAGACTTAATTGAGGACAGGGTTTGAGGCAATGCTACAAATATGGTAGCCCATTTCGGAGTAAAAAAGAAATCTTCTAAATATTTTCAGGCTTTGTCAGTTTCTGAAGTCAAAACTTCATAATCACAACTAGCTCAATTTTCAAAGCAGCAGGAAATTCACAGCTTTCATAGATTATTGCATATCTTCACTTGACTAAAAATTATACTTGCTCGTTCATTTGATTATCACTTAAATCCTTCTTTCTTATGAGATATCTGCTCTTAACCTAAAGCTGTGAGTTTTAATTTTGATTTTGATAAAATAAAGTTTGTGTTTTACTTTTGTGTTTTACAATAGAACTAAATGCAGCCAGTCATATTTTAGAGATAATTTAGAACAAGGGAGCTTTCTAGTAAACCAGAATTATTTCAATGATACATAGAGGTAATTAATTCTGTTACCTTCATTAGCTGATTTTTTTCAAGTTATTTCCCAATATAATTCATCTATTGTGAGTTATTCATTATTTTTATGCCATGGAATAATGCTTTAAATTGTAATAGGCATATATGTAAATAAAAATAAAAGATTAAAGCAGGAATAATGCTATAGAACCACATCAGAAAGAGTACAAATTGGATATTCCACTTCTAAACATGAAACTTGCTTTGCAATAAAACTAAATGGTTTTGTTTGCGTATGTTACAATTAAACCTGGAGAAAATTTTGATGCTAAATCTTGTACCACCTCTGCCAATAAAAGAGCTGACTTGTTTAACACCTTGATAGGCTTATTTGAGACAGTAGATGTGTAATCATGTTGAACTCTGTTTATATCTGTTCAGCAAGATGCAAAAATGTGTGATTTTTATTGCAAACGATTGAATAGACAAGCCTGCTAAATTTATCCTACCCTAAGGGATAGCCTGACACCATGAATTTGTCGATGTCTTGTAAACAAATGTATGGTAGTGCTTTTCTGTTGAAAATAGACATGTTGCACTGAAATGAAGTTGTAGAAAAGAGTTATAGCAGTTTTCTAGCATGTGGTAAATGGAGAAGTGATATATTGCCTAAAGTAAATTATTGAGTCAATAGCTACTGTGATATCAAAATGATTTATTTTAGGAGTTAAAAAGCCATTTGTTTGGATTGATTAGTATTCATTAATTATGTTAATTATACAGTGAGAAAACAGATGTTTTATAGAGCTAAGACCAAGAATTTATTACAGGTCCTATTTGTTTAAGTAAAAATAGTACCATTTTATATTATTGTGTACCAATGTTATAAAATACTTGAAGTTACAAATATGGTTTGGTTTGGAATGTACACTAATTTAAATCCATTGATTATTTCCAAACCTTAAATGCAGAGCGTGCTCACTGGCAAAGCAATCTAGCTGCAATGCTGAAGATCAGTTTGATAAATGATAAACCTTATTTCACATCTGGGTTCAGAACATATATATGTTTAATATACTCTTTTTAGTTGAAATTAATTTATTTCTGAAATATTTTTATTTTATCTTTTTTTATATATTTCACAGTGTCTGTGATTAAAATTATCTGAAGCCACAGAAAACAATCACCAAGATGGCCGTATGCTAATATTCTATTTTTAGTATTAATGGAAGTGAAACATAAACCTTATTTGAAATCCTCCAGTGACAATGTGTATTTACAGAAAAATGTTATCTTTGGATAAAAGCATTTTTAAACACCTGCAACTTGAATATAGGATCAGACTTATTTAGCAAGCCACAAATACCTGAGGTTCTGGCAGATCTTAAGCTCGTGACAGATATCCTAAATATTAAATTGTGCAGTGGTCAGAATAGTAAGATCAAAAATAAAAAGATGTAATAAATCAAGAGAAAAAATAAATCTCTTCTACCTTTTGCATCTGCAAAATGGTGTGTACAAAATTAGATTTTAATATGAGGATTGGGACTGGCTTGATACATTGAAGCATCAACTTGTACTGTGGTTTGGAATGGCAAGTGAAGACCCCAGTTTCTAATTAGGAATACTTAAAATTAGAAACCAAATCGCAAAGTTGAATCACATTGACAATTGTGAACTGCCAAGTATGGGAATATTTTTAATGGCTAATTTTCAAACTGATTTTTTGTTACTCCAGAATCTAGATGATCTATTGTGCCAAACTGATGTTACTGTAGATGGTGTGATTATTTTTGTATCAGCTTGGCTAATTCTGAGTAAGTGCAGGACATATGATATGTTACTAAATTAATAAAAACCTCACAGTGGTCATTAATTTTAGTTTGTGTGGTAGAGGTGGGGGAGGGGAAGATGCTTGTGGGGGTTGATGTAGTTATTTGCAGGAAAAAAAGGGCAATTTATTTATCTTTTTTGTAATCTCACATTTCGTTGCTAAAGCAAAGATCGAATGATGAAATAGTCATATCATCATAGAGTATAACAGGACCAAAACAGGCCCTTCGGCCCATCCACATGTATTGGACTACTATTCGGCCCAGTCTCATTGACCTGCTCCTGGATCATAGTCCTCCACATCCTTCCCATGTACTTATTGAAACTTCTCTTGAATGTTGAAATCTAACCCACATCCACCACTTCTGCTGGCAGCTTGTTCAACACTCACCAACCTCTGAGAGAAGAAGTTCCTCCTCATGTTCCCCTTCCCATTCCCCATCAGTAGTTTAAGGTTCAGATGCACCATTGTCCTCCTCCTTAGGGCAACTGACATACTGATTTTCAACTGAAGAGACAGAAAAGGAATCCAACTGATGGGCAGACAATGAATGCCCTGCATCACCATTGGACAATTGATTTCTATAGCCATGCGTCCTCAACTAAACAAGCATAAATCCACCAATATAATCTTTAGTTAAAGAACCACTTTTTTTGTTTTTCTTTTCATTTCTTTAAATCTGAACAAGCTTAATGTTAACCTCACAATTAGAGTTGTCAGTATTCATGCATGTGAAGCTATAGTTGATGCTCAGATATTTTGAAGTACAGTGCTGTAGGCTTTGTGATATTTTATGTTAACTGTAGAAAAATATTTGTTGCCTGAAAATACAATATTTACACATTTAACAGAAACAAATATAAATTAGTATGTACATAAAATAGGAACAGTATTATATGACACAATTATTAATTCCCATTATGATTTTTTATTAATGTTTCAAGTGCATATATTTGTGGATTTGCCATACACTTTTGTCACAACAAAATTATTTTAACTGTTCTCAAGAAAAATGGATCAAGCAATATTCAGACTTAGAAATATTCAAATATACATTAGAACTATAATCAGAAAATGCCAGAATATTCAATAGAAAGCATCAGAAGGGAGGTTAGCAGAATTAGTATCTCATCTCAATCACTTTATTTCAGACAGGTGATGAAAGGTCATTAATCTGAAACAAACTTTTTCTGTTGTACCTGTGGAATATTTCTTGCTTTCACTGTTTTTGTTTCATATTCTAGTATCTCAAATTTTTGCTGTACTACTAGAACATATAAAGATGAATAATAATCTGCAGTTCTTATTGACTTCTTCAACAGAAACACATTTCCATGCAATGTTTTCAACTGCACATACACTTTCTGATGGTCAGGAATTTTTTCATTCAAATTGCATTTTATTTTATTCTGTGAATGTGGAAAAGGAGATGACTCAGTTAACAGAAAAATGTACATCCACATTCTGAGCTATTTTATAGAAAGTCTTTGAAGGTGTGACTAAAACTAAGCCATTTAATATCTATTAACCTCTGCGAGCTTTCTACGTACATCTAATTTGGGATGCAGATCTGACTACCTTTTTGAGGTTTCAGTCAGAAGGCTATATACTTGTAACTTTGAGAAAAACCACCAAACCTTTAAAATAGGTTTCTAAAAACTATTGAGCTAACCACAATGTAGACACAGTTTGTAAAATCCTTGGTTAAAAATATTTTTATTAATTTTGATCTTCTGAAACAGTTGACAGCCAATGAAGGGTAATTATTGTCATGCACCAAATGTTCTTTGATCCTGAGGGACTGACTAAGAAGGAGATAGTGAGGCATGACATCTATCCTCTGCATGATGAGATTTCATCATAAGATTTTTTTTAAATCAAGGTTTCCTATTTTGAGAATGTAAGTTAGGAGAGAAATTTGTTCAGAATAACTCCTTTGTTCTTTGGAAAACATCTTGAAATCTGCTATCAACTAAGATTATTTGTATAGATTCCCAGGCATTTCTTGCTATTTAGCACCAGATTTTTTTTCTGGTCTACTTTTACTGGTAAACTTAATTTTTTTTAGGTTATGGGATTTCTGTAAGGTAGGGAAACTATAGTGAGCCTACAGTGCAATCGACTAGTACATTTTTCTTGAATCGTGGAAGAGTGTTTTACAAATCTAACATTAAGGATGGTTTAAGGTTAAGTTTTAATGACCAAAATATTGATTTCTCAAGTTTTTCCATCATTTTTAAAATCTGATTTGTCAGTCATGTCGTTCACAACTTATAGTGTTTTCATTAATGTGTCATAAATCCCAATGTGATGAAACCGGTTTGAAAAACTTAATTACTCTGTCTTGTACGGTATGTATGGGAGATTGGTTGCATATTTTAGTACTGGGACTAGGCTGTGGTTGCTATGTTGGGTCAATCGTTTGGACTGGGTGGTGAAATGTTAATTGAAAAATAGTCACATACTCCCTAATGACTAGTTTTAAGGTTTCTTAAGTGCGTAGTTATGATATTTTGAGTACATTCATATTCTGTCTAGGTATTCTTTCACTTCTTTACGGAACTGTTATTGTGCCTTTCTGCCAAGGAATTATTTCAGCCTTAGGAATGTAGTGAGATGTTAAATCTGTATAATATACTTTGGTGTGTAAACATATGATTTAAAACAAAAATTTTTCTAGGTCAGCATGCTGTGTTGCTACTTAACAGGTGTTTGTCTGAATATGTATGCTGAAGGATTTTGTGCACAATTTTATTGTATGTCATTTAAAATATCATTTACTTAAAATAAGCTGACAATTCTGGCATTTCTGTGAGGTGTTTGTTTAATAACATTTTACTGAAATATATTAAACTATTGCATAAGCATCATTGTTTGATCATCTTGTACTATATATCTTAATGAACTAGTTTAACAGTTCTTTAAGAACTCCAGTAGAAATGAGAATCTGGATTTAGTTAATGAAATGTCCACATGGCAGAAAAATATAACAAAAGATGCTGGAATATGGAATTTAAAATCAACAGTGCTGGAAGAACTCAGCAGGACAAGCAGCATCTATGGAGAAAAGGATACAAGCCAACCATTCAGTTTGAGACCCTTACATCAAAACTCAGATGGAAGAGGAAAGGTTGCCAGTAGTTAGCAGTAAAAGGGAGGGGTGGGACAGGTAGTAGAAGGTGATAGGTGGAGCAGATAAACAATTATACCAATGATTGGAAGCTATCCAGCTGAATGTGAGATATTATTCTTCCCATCTAGTTCCACCTTTCACCTACCAGCCCCTGCCCACTCCTCTTTCCATATTGTTATAAATGTGTATAAATAAATTGTATTGGCTATCTTTCCTCTTTCCTGTCACTGAACAGATAATGCTTCTTCATCTGCTGAGTTATTCTAGCATTGTATTTTTGGTGCACTTGCTGTAAATCCTGCCACAGCAGGGCAAAGAAATGTCCAGCAAGCTGGCTGAGTAAAGATCCCCCTCTCTTTAAAAGTTCAGCTTTCATGTAGGGACGTTTTGCTTGATAGGTGTCCTTTTGTACTGGTTGCACCTCAATTTCCCCTTCTCTGGCTTTTCAGATAATCTCAGAACACTACCCTCATGTTGTTACCTTCATGCTTAGTATTCAAGAGAATATGTTTCCCTCATTCATAACTCTATAAACCCATCGCTGAGAATGTGTGGTTTCTTCCACAATGTGAAGACAGAAAATGAAAAACGTACGCTAATTCTAATGTTTGTGGCACCTTTTCTTAAATTGCATTGCAGAATTAGCTTCATAGCTTGTTTTTAGTAGTGTCCTTTTGAGAGCAGCACCCATGTAGTGTGGACATTGATGAAGAATGAAGGAGTGCTTTTATTTTCAGTTTATTATTTCTTTAATTCAATTTTATGGTTAAATTGTCATAATCTAGCTATTTTATCAGTGGTGCTTTAAATTTAAGCATGTAGCCTTTAGTCTCCTGGGTAACTAGCATGAATTGGTTAATTGAAGTCAGGTGAAATACACAGATACAATTTCCTGGGAAAATAAATTTGTGAGGCAATCTACAAGCACAACGTGTTTTTAAAACAAACCATTATTTGTAGCATTCAGAGTGTGGACTTTGAGGTTAGGCTGACAGTGACATAATTAAATAAATGGATGAAAGGCCATCTGAATGTATTGCAGTACGTGGGTGTTGATGGAAACTATTGGCATCCATGGAAATCCTGTCTGCAGTCAGTGACTGCATTGATCTGCTGAGTTCCTCATACATTTTGTGTGTTTTGCAGTAATTATCTGCAGCTTGAAGAACTTAAACTTAGAGAGTTGATGAGCTGGGGTCAGAGGTTTGTGCACAGTGATGCTTCAGAGAAGAGAGAAGTAACTTTGATTGCTTTGTTTTAGAAGATAGTATCCTTTAGTTAAACTCAGAGCAATTGGTCACTTGAGAGAAAGAGAGGTGTATGATTATGGTTGAAGCAGATACAGAGAACAAGAAGGTAGCATTGTCGGAACATTAATCAGGCTAAAATGTGTGAGGTTCTTGTAGCCTTTGTAAATAAGAGCAGAGATTACAGAATATTTTAACAAAGTCATAGCTCAATGAGATACAAGGGATCATTTGCATAAAATGGAAAAAGATGTAAAGGGAATGCACATCTTTCTTTAACAAAGAAAGATGTAAAAGACCACAGATCTTTTAAGGGTAGTAATATAAGTAGTGATAACTGGAGTCCAGCAGTGCATATATTTTCAAATGGAGATAGCAGCAAAATTTGATTTAAAAAAAAACAAAACATTGAATACATACAAGCCTTGGGGAATTAATGGCACAAATGGAATGAAGCATAATATAGTAGCTACTATAAAAATAGTTTTGTTTGGAGAAAACTGACTATGGTTGGAAATTAAAGCTTACAGGATATTTTTTAGCAGAGAGTGGCATAACAGAAAAATCAAGCCGGTAACCCAAATTTTGAAGATGGGATAGAGGTTAAGCTTGTGAGAACATTATGAGGAAAGATAATCAGTTTGTCACAGGCTCCAAAACAATGACAGTGAATCAGAAAGTTAGGGAGGTTGGGAATAAGGGTAATGCTTGTTAGGCTTTCCTAACAAGAGCAATGCTTATTTATGCTTGTTCCCTTTGTTATGAGAAACAAATGCATATAGCAAAAAGATCAGTAATAGTGTGAAGAACAAATTTGCAGTGTGTATAGTATGTGGCTTTCTACCTTAGTATTCTGAGAGGCCATTGAGTTAATAGGATATTTGATATTTCTGGTATTCATGTCCAAGTAATTCTTCGGTTGTCCATCAGAATCCGATGACGATATCCACTCCTTTAACAGTGAGATCTTTGATGACTATACAGTCCTATCCTGGACCCACAAGTTCTATTGCAGGTGGGACATGTATATGTGGTAGTGATGGCAACCGTGGCTGCATTTCTCCTGGCTCTCTTCTACTGTCTTCTGGTTGTTCTTTCCATCTCCAGAATACGAACCCTGTCCCTATACAGCTGTCGCCAAGTGTTACCGTCAGCAGCAACATCCTCCAAGTCCTCAGGTCTGATCTTGCACTTCCTTAAAGCATTCTCCATTTGATCCTTATAGCGCTTCTTCAGCCCTCCAGCTGAGCGTCAACCATGATGTAGTTGGCCGTGTGGGGTAGCAGATATGGGGGCATCCTTACCATGTGCCCCAACCACTGCAGCTGACGCTGGGTGATCATGGCCTCAATACTTCTGCTGTTGGTCTTTACAAGTATTTCAGTGTGAGGCACCCGCTCACACCAGATAATTCCTGAGATGCACTGAAGGCAGCTTATGTGGAAGTGCTCCAAGGACTTGATGTGACGGCTGTAGGTTACCCAAGCTTCACAGCTATAAAGGAGGGTGGTGACACAGACCGCTTTGTATACAGTGACCTTTGTGGAGGGACGAATGCTCCTGTTCTGAAAGACTCTATGCTGAAGTCTCCCAAAGGCAGCTGATGCTTGTTTAATGCGGCTCTGGATGTCGTTGTCAATGCTGCCATTCTCAGAGAGAATGCTCCCCAGTTATTTGAAAGATGGCACTACTGACAGCTTTTCATCACCAACAGTGAAGGCACTGGTACTCCATTGGCAAACCACTTCTATCTTGGTGGTCTTGACAGTCAGCCCCATCCTGCCGTACGCTCTCACCACCACAGCAAGGACAGTCTGCAGATCCTCCGGTGTATGGGCCACAAGAGCATACCTGCATACTGCAGCTCCAGGACCCGTTCTCTATGGAGTTTGGTGGTTGCATGGAGCCTTCTAATCTGATGTCCACTACCACACCACTGCTGTCCTCAATCTCGTTGTGGAGAAGCTTGGTAACACATAAGAGGAGGATGTTAAAGAGCACTGGTGCTAGCACACACCCCTGCTTCACCCCTGTGTGTACAAGGAAGGGCTTGGACTCTTGTCCTCCTGTGGACAGTATATAGTACAATACATCACAGAAATAGCTACTTCAGCTCTTTATGTCAATGCTAACCATTCCACTTATCAATACTAATCTCATTTACCTGCATGTGGTCTATATGCCTGGTGATTCAACTACTTCTCTAGCTACTTATTAAATGTTTTGAGAGTGTCTACCTCCACCACCTCCGCAGGCAAGGTGGATTCCAGCTACTGTGGGAAAAGAATCCCCTTTGATTCCCTCTAAATCTTGTAACTCTCACCTTATACCTATCCCCTATTTTTTTTAAAGTAATTAATAACTGGTATTTTATTAGGCCTTAAAGAAATAGAGATTATAATAAGACCTGTTGCTGACCATGCCAATCTCTCTCCTTCCTACAAGTGCTGAGCAAATATTCTCTTCCTCACCACACAAGCCTCTAGTATGTTTGCTCCCTTCCTTCTCCCCACCCTGTCACCAGTTCCCAACGACACAGTGACTCCAGTGCCAGTAAGTTCATTTTGATCTCATCCCCTTCCACGTGCCCAGTCAGGCCTATACAGTTCTGTTTGAAAATATTTAATTTTTTTGTCTTTATTTTACCCCAGAACCAAAAGATTGTTGTTCAACCTCATCTATACTGCTTTATCATAGGTTGGACTTCAATTCCAGGGACCTGTATAGAGGTTTCTACTCTGTGAAGTGTTATATTTAGAGTTCTTGCTTATCTCTTAATAATGCATGGTTTTTATGTATCACCTTAAGTATTAGTAAGCACAAAAGCATTGTATTTTAATGCATGGATGTACTGGTATGGAGTTTTGCGGTATACAACCCTGGGAAGACAAATACAAGTACTTTGAATCTTTATTTTGAGCCAAACTTCTTTGGAACGACAGTTGGTGTGAATGATAGAAGTATATTAAAGTTGGAGGTGGGAGACAGGAGAGGGGGGAAATTGTCAGTACCAATTAGTTTACTTTATTCTGCAAGTCATGTTCATACATTGTACCTGAAGATTTAAAGAGTAATTCAAAAGATAATTTTGGCATTCTTCATTTTGTATTGGCAGCAACCTATGGACTTGCATTTACTTTTATTTTAGAAAGAAGAATTTGGCCACTTCTAACAACTAACTGGCAGGAGAAAACTAAAATAGGAGCACAGCTTGGTTAGTAGTTGAGGTTACAGCTTTATTTGTTGACAGTGGAATGTTGGTCTCAGAAGCCTGAGGTGCACAGTCTTTGTTGTAACTACATCTCTTTTGTATTGGCATATCTCCATCTTGGAACCCAGCAAAGCCAATCATTAGTTGTGGTTTCAACATGCGCTTTTGAAAACTAGTGTTCGGTGTTAGTATTCTGCAGTACATGCAGGAACTAAAGCCAGCTATTCACTGGTTTCATATCTCATGGCTACGGAGCCTACTGGCTGATCATTAAAAGAGGCCCAGTGCTCATGCTGTGAAGTTCCTTCTTCAGCTGTCAGTTCTTGCCTCTCTTTGATATGATATGACTTAATCCACCCGCTACAACTTCTCCGTTTGCAAGCTTTGGCTGTGAACACATCCATTGACCATGTGGCAGCTATTTATACACATAAGCCCTATACTGTTAAATCTAAGTAATAAAGATTCCCATGCCTACTGTTTATTAAAAATCAATTGAATGGTCTGCCTGAGATTAACCCCATGATGCAAATTGAACAATAATATTAGAACAGTTATTATTATAACAGTTAATATTAGAACTGTGACAGAAGTATAGCATCTTTATAAATATTTGAAACAAGTAACTAATCACTAATGTTTTAGCTTAATAATCTTTTTTTTACTGACTGCAGGCTTTGGCTTGGAGCTGGCCACAGTTGGGAACATACATTAGCCAATACAGAGAAAACTGGTTGATCCAGATTAACAGATGGTATCTATTGTTTAGGAAGGTCAACTAAATCATAATTTGCATAAAACAAACTCCAAATTGTAAATGTTCTCCAACATTTTTGTTTAGAAGATAAAAGCCATATTACAGATGGCAGGTTTTTTGTCTCACTAATGTCATATGTTTTTAGCTGTCACCTCACTGCTAGGAAAGAATCATACATAATTAAGTCATGCATATTTGATTCTGTGACAGCATTTTGACCCCAAAACTCTTGCCTTTCGGTCCAACTTGAAGGGTCGTTTTAGTATAGTGCCAGGAAGTACTGCCAGGTTGCCATTGTTGTCTTTCAGATGCAAGACTGACATTTACCAAGGTTGTTAGAATAGTTATAAATAGGTTATGGACTTGCCACTGGAAAATTGAATTGCACCCAAGGATCTACTAAGGACTGGCCATTGCTTCTTGCACTGCCAAATCCAGAACTATTCAAATTAAGAGGGAGGAAAAAAGAGGTTGTGATATGGAGACTGGGTTATGTTATCTAGGTAATGGTACCTGGGGTTCTGGAGGTCACTATCCTGAATGATGTGGCGTGGGAACTGTATTGACTGAGGATTTTAAGACCTAAGGTGGAATGGGTTAGTTGATATCACCGTTCCTTCTAAGCCAGCACTTGGAATACTCCTGCGCACGTGGCCTTTGTTGTTGCATAGCTGGAATTTTCTGAAGATTTCAACATTTAATGTGCCACACAATTTCAAGTTGTGTAAAATTTTCCTGCTTTGAGCAATGATTGGTCTCTGCATCTTTAAAAACATTATAGAGAACATTGGTTGACAAGTAGTCATGGTGAAGGGAACTTGGCACAATAAAAAGGAATTCTGGGGCTTCGATCTTGTAGGTAATTTGAAGCAATAATTAAAGTGGGCCTAACTTGCTGCACTCAACACTGTTGAGCTGGAATCAGTTGATTTCATGGAAGTGAGGTTGTTCTATGAGTAATCAACAATAGTCTCTGCTTGGAATGTAATTAATTTAACAGGCAATTACACTCCTCTCCAGAAATTAGTGTTTTGTTTTTAAGTTGTATTACACTGACAAATAGAAGCACAACATGACTGAATTTCTAGACTATGTTGTTAAGCCATGCGTCTTTCTCTGATGAAAGTGAATGATTTCAGAGCAATAATTTTGAAAACAATTAATTGAGTTATATGACCATAAAATATAGGAGCAGAATTAGGCCATTTGGCCCATTAGATGTTCTGCCATTTGATTGTGACTGATGTTGTTTTCCCTGTCAAGGTCCAAGGTCTTGGTCAAGTATGGATTAAGTCCTGATGCAGAGTGTCAACCTAAAATATCATTCTACCCTTTGCTTCTGCGGATTGACCCACTGAATTCTGCCAACAGTGTGTTTTTCTCTCATACATTAAATTATTTGAAATCCTTTTCTTTAAAATGTTACAAGAATTTAAAATTGTTTGCCACATTTGCTTGAATCACAGCAGCATCTGCAACTAAAAAGCCACTTAATTGTACTTAAGGTGTTTTGAAATAAGCTGTGTGCAGTAAAAATGCTATAAAAATACAAGGTTTTAAGTTTTGGGCTCCTTTTTTAAATTTTGAATTGCAGGTGTGGAATGTACTTAATAAAAAACATCTATCTTGCAGGAAAGAAAAATTAGCAGGGATCAGTGTCTGGCCTCATGCCAATATTCTAGTTACTAATGCAGGCTTTATGTGGTGAAATATATTTTCATTTGGCTAATAACCTGGTGAAAAAGTACTGTGTCATAGCATCATTGTATTTAATGGGTTGACTGATGAACTTCAAATCTGGCTAATAAATTTTCTGACTGGCTAATTTTACGACGAGTAATGAAAAGGATCTAGCTCTGTCCTCAAGTAGAAATATAAAACTAAGAAGGAAATTTTGTATAGTGCATAATTCAAGTACTTTGTCCAATTTTATAACTTTTACAAAATCACCATTGTCCTTTTCACCTCCATAACCTCAATTCAAATCCAGTTCACTGAAGTACAATGACTTCCTGTCATTTCAAGATGTTTACTATGATAATCCATTTGCCTAAATATTTGATGGAATGGCTAAGTTATTTAAGACAGTTATAGATTAATTAGTGGACGTGTATTAGCATGCAGTTGCAAGAAAAAGTCTGTGAACCCTTTGCAATTACCTGGTTTTCTGCATTAAGTACTCATAAAATGTGGTCTGATCTTCATTTAAGTCACAATAGTAGACAAACACAATCTTCCTATAACACACAAACAATTGTACCTTTATTGAACACATTGTTAAATCATTCACAGTCTAGGCTGGAAAAAGTATGTGGACCTTGTATTTAATAACTGCTAGAACCTCCTTTAGTGAACTGGATTTGAATTGAGGTTATGGAGGTGAAAAGGACAATGGTGATTTTGTAGAAGTTAAAAAATTGGACGAAGTACTTGAATAACCTCCACCAAACATTTCCTGTAGCTGCTGATCAGACTTGCACAAAGACAAGAAGGAAGTTCAGAGCATTCCTCCATCCAAAACTGTTTCAGTTCATCAATATTTCTAGGATACGTTGCATGAATAGCTCTCATCGGGTCATGCCACAGCATCTCAATTGGGTTATAGTCCAGACTCTGACTTAGTCATTCCAAAGTACAAATTTTCTTCTTTTAAAGCTATTCTGTTGTTGATTTGCTCTTGTGTTTCGGATCATTGTCTTGTATCATCCAACTTCTACTAAGCTTCAGGTGATAGACCACTACCCTGACAGTCTCTTGTGAAATGTCTTGATACAATTTGGAATTCATTGTTCCCTTAATGATTGCAAGCTGTCCAGGCCCTGAGGTAGCAAAGCAGCCTGAAAGAATGATGCACCTTCCCTCGTGCTTCACAGTCGGGGTGAGGTTTTGTTATTGGTGTGCAGTGCCCTTGCTTCTCCAATCACAGCAGTGTGCATTTTTGACAAAAAGTTCAACTTTTGTCTCATCTGTCAACAGAACATGCCCTAGAAGTGTTGTGGAACATTCAGGTAGTCTTTTGCAAACATGAGACTGTGCAGCAATGGTGTTTTTGGAGAGCAGTGATTTCCTCCTTGACATTTTTCCGTGAACACCATTGTTGTTTAGTGTTTTTCTTACAGTGGACACAGGAACAGAGACTTTAGCAAATTTTAGAGATTTCTGCAGGTTTTTTGTTGTTACCCTTGGGCTCTATTTTTTGCCCCCTTCAGCATTGCATGTTTTGCTCTTGGTGTGATCTTTGCAGGATGCCTACTCCTAGGGAGAGTGGCAACAGTACTGGGTTTCTCCCATTTGCAGATAATTTCTCTTACTGTGGAGTGATGATCCCTCAAGTCTTTAGAAGTGCTTTTAGAGCCTGTTCCAGCTTCATATGTCTCTGAAATTCTTCTAATGTCCTCTGAAAGTAGTTTTGACTGCAGTATGGTGCACCTAAGCAGATCTTTCTTAAGAACAGCAGGCTTAGTCAGTAACCTGACTTTGTGTGTCTTACTTTTAGGGCAGGGCACCTCTACAACACATTTTCATCTCATCAATTGGAACACCTGATTCCAAATAACTTTTGTAGTATGCATTGCCCTAGAGGTTCATATACTTTTTTGAACCTGCTTTGTGATTATTTAAATGGTGTATTCAGTTTTGACCGGAAGAAGTACAATAGCTTGTGTGCTATTAGTTAAGGCAGATTGTGTTTGTTTATTATGGTGACTTAGATGAAGATCAGACCATATTTTATGAGTAATTGATGCAGAAAATCAGGGAATTGCAAAGGGTTCACAAGTTTTGTTTCACAACTGTATATTAAAAATTAGCTAACATGAGGAAATCTGCAGATGCTGGAAATTCAAACAACACACACAAAATGTTGGTGGAACACAGCAGGCCAGGCAGCATTTTGTGTGTGTTATTAAAAATTAGCTCTTACTTTGAAAAAAGGAAGTTGGAATAAAGGGTCTTCTTCAGATCAGAAGGATGCAACCTCAGGGATTGGTCCTTGGTCCTTGGCCCTCAGTTGTTTACTATTTACATTATTAACTTTGAGGATACAGCTGATTGCAGTTGTCCCAAGTTTGCTGACACTACAGTTATAAGGCGGAGTACTGGAAGGTGAAAGGGAGACTAGTGGCATGGTGTCAACACAATAACCTTATGTCAACGCCAGGGGACAAAGGAGCTGATCATAGATTACGGAATAATGGAAAGGGTGCACAACCATGTCTGTATCAATGATGCCAGGGTGGATATGTTTGAGAAATGTTAAGTTCCAAGGTGTAACTATTTCCAATAACTTGTCCTGGCAAATCCTTGGAGATGCTATGGTTTAGAAAGCACTCTACTTCTTCAGAAAGCTAAGGATATTTGACACATCCCCAGTGACATTTGCCACTTTTTATAATGCAACATAGAAGCATCCTATCTGTATTCATTGCAGCTTGGTATGGCAACTGCTTTGCCCAAGACTGCAAGAAGTTGTGAACACAGCCCAGACTCACAAAAACAAGCTTACCCTTCACTGAGTCTGTCTACACTTCCCAATCTCTCAGGAAACAACCAATGTAATTAAAGATGCTTTTCACCCCAGTCATTTTGTCTCCTCCTCAACAGCCCCATTCTATGGGGTAGAAGGTACAACGTGTTGAGAACATGTACCACCAGGTTCAAGGATAGCTTATGTAACCTCTTGTACTGTAAATAACTCCTGATTTCTCAATCTGTCTTGTCATGGCCATTGCACCTTATTTGACTAAATCGCAGAGTTGTATTCTGTAAGCATATTTTGATAATAAATGTACGTTGAATCTTTGAATCAATTCATTTCTATGAGCTAAAATTCATCCTTAAAACAACGCTTGTTTAATTGATTGATGTCTACATTTATCTATTCCAGTTTATAGCTATACCAATATATGTGTACATATAGCATCCTCTGGAGATTCAGAACCTTTTCTATTTTTAAATACTACCCATGGTAATGGAAACATTCAATGGGGGCTCTCAAGAGGGAACTGGATAAATAATGGAAGAAGGAAATGTTGCAGAGCCACGTGGAAATGGCAATCAAATTGTCCTTTCAAAATGCCGACAACAAGAGTAATATGTCAAATGGCTTACAGTGTTGTAAGGATCTTTGTCTTGCATCTGTTTTTGTTTCCCTTTATTTGGTAAATGAGGTTAATATTAAAGCTGTATTTGTTGCAACTCAATGGTAGATTGCAGTAAATGATTGATTCGGTGAATAAGCAGGAAATGCTGTTGCTTAGTTCACAAAGTCTGTAGAACTGCAAGAACTTGACATACTGTATTTAGACAAAACACTTAGAGTAGATATGCTTTAACTAAAGTTTGAGTCAGTTGACAAAATAAAAAAAGACTATATCATTAAATTTAAAAAATGCAGCATTCACAATCTTTAGCAGAGCTGTAATGTACAAGAATTAACTTGACAGCTGCTTTGCGTGGATTGAGGTAGTGGAAACTTTTTTTTCATGAGACTCAACTGTCACAGTGCCATGGCATATCAGCTTTCAGTGCTGGCTCTCTCTGCAGCATGGCGAGAATTCAAGTAACCACATGGGAATGGCATCTGAGGGTCAGCAGACATTGTTTCATTTTATTATGATGCAGCTAAAATTACCTCCTAACAGATACACTTCCTGTTTGCATGCTGAGGTCAGATCTTTCAGATCATTTTTCTCTTCACTTAAACACTTTGATTTTAAAAAGTGATTTATTGCTGAATGAAAACACGTGGACACGACAGTTCAGTCACCAATCTAGTATCTATTTATACAGCAGAATTACCATAGTATGTTGTTTCTTCTAATTTTAACAGATCAATTAGAATGACTTAGTTATTTTCATTCCATCTGAAGTAATGTTTGGGTAATGGTCTATTTTGAATATAACATTTTCAATTTAAAGAAAAATTAAAATAAAAGAAATTAAAGCACTATTCTGTTGTTAAATCTTAGTTCAGAACTATTAACCCCAGCCCTTAAACCAAGAATTTGATTCATATGATTACTGTTTAATGAAAGCAACCTTTGACAATCAAAGAGTTAAAATAGTCTCCCAGTCCATCTGGATAATCATTTTTACAAAGATCTTTTTATGTGGAATTAACACCAAAGGCTTTTGCTTTGACAGGTGGTGAGTCCATTGGAATCTCATTATTGCAAAATTCTCATTATGACAAACATACACAACACATTTCTCCTGAACTTGGTTGAAGTTCTAAGCTTCTGCAAGTTCAGCTTTAATAAAAATGACCTTCTTCAAGAGAACAGTTTACTCATTCTCCTTCCACTGCATTTATCTTTTGAAGTACTGTTGCGTACTGTATTTTAAATATAAAATCCATAATTGAACTAATTTAGAAGTTATGTAAAAATATGTATGGAGTTAATGGCAGGATACTTATTAGCATTAGCGCACAGAGCGCTCTTGAGTTCCAAGTTCTTAGCTCTGTGTAAGTGGCCATATAAGTTTATAGGGTGGTAAATAGGTGCATAAAATGATTGCCTTCTTTATCAGGACACTGAGTATAAATCTCAGGAAGTAATGTTGCAGGTAAATAAAATTTGGTTAGGCCACACATGAACTATTGTGTGTATTAACAGAAGGATGCAGAGGTTTAGGAAATAGTAGAGAAGCTTGCCCACAGAAGGCAAAGAGTGGTTGTAGATGGGTCATATTTTGCATGGAGGTTAGTGACCAGTGGTGTACCACAGGGAGCTGTTCTGGGACCCTTACTCTTTGTGATTTTTATAAATGACCTGGGTGAGCAAGTGGAGGGATAGCTTAGTAAGTTTGCTGATGACACAGAGGTTGGAAGTGTTGTGGATAGTGTGGAGGGCTGTCAGAGGTTACAGTGAGACATTGATAGGATGCAAAATTGGGCTGAGAAGTGGCAGATGGGTTCAACCCAGATAAGTGTGAAGTGGTTCATTTTGGTAGGGCAAATATGATGGCAGAATATAGTATTAATGGTAAGACTCTTGGCAGTGTGGAGGATCAGAGGGATCTTGGGGTCTGAGTCCATAGGACGCTCAAAGCAGCTGCGCAGGTTGACTCTGTGGTTAAGAAGGCGTACGGTGTATTGGCTTTCATCTATTGTGGAATTGAATTTCGGAGTCGAGAGGTATTGTTGCAGCTATATAGGACCCTGGTCAGATTCCACTTGGAAAACTGTGCTCAGTTCTGGTTGCCTCACTACAGGAAGGATGTGGAAGCCATAGAAAGGGTGCAGAGGAGACTTACAAGGATGTTGCCTGGATTGGAGAGCATGCCTTATGAGAATAGGTTGAGTGAACTCGGCCTTTTCTCCTTGCAGCTATGGAGGATGAGAGGCGATCTGATAGAGGTGTATAAGATGATGAGAGGCATTGATCGTGTGGATAGTCAGAGGCTTTTTCCCAGGGCTGAAATGGTTGCCACAAGAAGACACAGGTTTACGGTGCTGGGGAGTAGGTACAGAGGAGAAGTCAGGGGTAAATTTTTTACTCAGAGAGTGGTGAGTGTGTGGAATGGACTGCTGGCAACGGTGGTCGAGGTGGATGCAATAGGGTCTTTTAAGATACTTTTGGTTAGGTACATGAAGCTTAGAAAAATAGAGGGCTGTGAGTAAGCCTAGTAATTTCTATGGTAGGGACATGTTTAGCACAACTTTGTGGGCCGAAGGGCCTGCATTGTGCTGTAGGTTTTCTATGTTTCTGTAAGCTGATACATGAATTAGAGGATATGACTTATGAGGAGAAGCTTGAGTTGTTTTATCTGGAGCTAAGGAGGCTGAGAAGAGACCTGCTAGAGGTTTATAAAATCATGAGAGGCATAATTGTCTTTTACTGGGGGGGCATGTGCTAAAGATGAAGGGGCTGGAGTTTAAACAAGATGTATGAGGCTTTTTTTTGGCAGAGTGGTTGGTGCCTTGAATGGTGTCCAAGAATAGTGGTGAAAGTAGATATCCAAATAGTGACAAATGAGAAAATTTCTCCTGCCACACTACCAGCAATAGGGTTCCTTTTGTCCTCACTTACCACCCCACTAGCCTCCCCATCCAACTCATAATTCTCCAGAGCTTCGCCATTTCCAATGGGATCTCATCACCAAGCACATCTTTCCCTCCTTTCCACTTTCTGCTTTCCACAGAGATCACTCCCTATGCGACTCCCTTGTCCATTCATCCCTCCCCACTTATCTCCCTCTTGGCACTTAACTTTGCAAGTGGAACAAGTGCTACACCTGCCGCAATACCTCTTCCCTCACTACCATTCAGGGCCCCAACTTTCCTTCTAGGTGAGGCAACATTTCACCCGTGAGTCTGTTGGGGTCATATACTGTGTCCAGTGTCTCTTGTGTGGCCTCCTGTATATCAGTGAGACCCACGTAATTGGGAGACTGCTTCACCAATCACCTATGCTCTGTCTGCCAGAAGAAGAGGGATCTCCCAGAATATTCTCACAGGTAAAGGAAAATGTGCCAAGGTGCAGGGTCCTGATGAAAGGTCTCGGCCCAAAATGATGACTGTTTATTCTTTTCCGTAGGTGCTGCCTGGCTTGCTGAGTTCCTCTTCCTCAGCATTTTGGAATATTGTGTTCAGTTCTGCTCACCTCAGTATAGGAAGGATGTGGAAGCTTAAAGAGGATGCAGAAGCAATTTAACAAGTTGCTGCCTGGATTGTCTCATGAGGATTGAGTAGGGCCTTTCTCTTTGGAACATGGAAGGAAGAGAGATGTCCTGATAGAGGTGTATAAGTTGATGAGAGGCATAGAGAGAGTTAGCAGCCAGAGACTTTCAACCAGGGAGGAAAAGGCTAGATGAAGGGCATAACTTTTGAGATGTTTGGAGTAAAGTACAGAGGAGGATGTCAGAGGTAGATATTTTATACAGAGAAAGTGGTTGGTGCATGGAATGTGCTGGCAGGGGTCGTAGTAAAGGCATTTTAGAAACTCTTTGATAGACACATGGATGAAAGAAAAATGCAGGGCTGTGCGGGAGAGAAGGAATAGGTTAAAAAGTTGGCACAACATTGTGGGCAGAAGGGTTTGTACTGTGCTGTTCTGTGTTTCATGTTCTAGGATAACTTCAAGTGTATGATACTTTTTGTGAACCAAAAATGTCCTCTTGTGTATCAAAATCAATTCCAAATAATAACTGATAGGAAACACCCATGTGTGTATTTAAATTTTTGGCACTTAATATCAGAGTGGAGAATTTTTCAGCTTGATAGCTTACTGATCCAATGTTTAGATTAAATTGGTTATAGTCTAATAATGCACAGCTAATAGGAGCAATGCCAAAATGTGCACTGAATTTATCTTAATAAATAAAAATCATTTTAGTTCCTAGTGTTGTCAATGTTCCCCTAAATGTCTTCACATTATGTATGTTCCAGAGCAAAGTGTAAAGTTGTTTACACGTTTACTGTTTTTAATTCATTTGGTTTTCATTGTTCTTATATTGGTAAAACAATACACTTCTGTACAAGTGAATGGTTGAGGAGAACACAGTGAATGCCAAACATATCAAGGGATTTTGTAAAATACCTAACAGGCCCAGATAAAATATATCCCAAACAGTTAGAGCATGGGAGAAAATTGCAAGGGTTTTGAACATTTTTTTTCCAATGTTACCTGACTGAAGGGCTGGAGGCTGATGATTGAAGGACTGACAATATCTAATATATAGAGGAGAGACAATAATATCATATTATTGTTTAAGAAAGGAAGGAAGGATTGAATTCCATCATTAGAGGCCAGTTCAGTGGTGGCCAAATTGGTGATAATATTGGAAAGCTAGATTGCTCAGGATAGTCAGTATGGATTTTTTTGAGGACAGTCTGTAATGCTTTCAGTTTTTTTAAAAGGTAAATCAGAGTCTATGACAATGTAGTTCCTGATATCATCTGCATGAATTTCATGGATATGACAGGATTCTATATTAGCAGGCTGGTCAAATATAGAACAAAAGACCAGAGGGTAGTAGTCAATTGGATGCCAAGCAACCCAGTGGCGGAAAATGGAGGCTGACAAAGGTTTTTTTTTGCAATCAGAAGGCTGTCACTAGTAGAATACAGAACAGTACAGCACAGGAACAGGAATTTTGGCCCATGATGTAGGCACTGACCAGGATATCAATCTAAAGTAATCCCATCTGTATATATGAGATTCATATCCCTCTGTACTTAGCCAGTTCACTTATTTACATGGAACATAGTAAAGTACAGCATAGTAAAGGTACTTCGGCCACAATGTTGTCCCAGTTTATATAAACCTATTCCATGATCAATCTAAGTCCTCCCTCATGAAAACCAATTTTTCATCCATGTGCCTATCTATGAGTCTCTTAAATTTCTCTAATGCATCAGCCTCAACCACTCCCACTGGCAGTACATTCCAGGCATTTACCACTCATTTACAAGATGCCCTCTAGTATTAGTCATTGCTGTCCTTTGAAAATAATGCTGGCTGTTCACTCTTATAATCTTATACACTTCCACTCCAATGAAAAACAGCCCAACTTGCTCAGTTATCCCACATAAGACATGTTCTTTAAATGAGCAGCTTCTTGATAAATCTCTTCTGTGCCCTTGCTAAAGCTTACAAACACCATGCAGGTCTCATTGCTGAGGGAAAAGCTCCATTCAATGAATGTTGGCACTTCCGTTGTATCCTGGATAAAGGACAACCTGAATTGCAGATCACAGTACGTGTAGTTCAGAGCAGTGTGTCAAACATGGGTATAAGCAGCATTGGTGCCCCACAGGGGACGATATTGGCTCCCTTCTTGTTTACCATGTATACCATGGACTTTACACATAACACTGAATCATGCCATCTGCAGAAATTCTCTGATGACTTGGCAATAGTTGGGTGTATAACGGGAAGGATGAATACAGAGCCCTGGTGGAAAACTTTGTCAAATGGTGCAAGCTAAATCATCTGCAGTTCAACATCAGTAAGATAAAGGAGATAGTGATAGATTTTGGAAAGACTAAGCCTGCACCGGTCCCTGTCACTATTGATACTGAGGATATCGATGACCTACAAGCACCTGGGAGAGCACCTGGATTACAGACTTGAGTGGAGCACTAACACAGAGGCTATGTGCAAGAAAGGCCAGTGTGGCCTCTACTTCCTGAGGATACTGAGGTCCTTTGGAGTATGCAGGCCTCTCCTTCACATGTTCTACCAGTTTGTTGTTGCCAGTACAATCATCTATGCGGTGGTGTGCTGAAGCAATGGCATCAACATGGGTGATGCCAACAGGCTCAATTAATTGATTAGAAAGGTTGGCTCTGTTATAGGAGTCAAACTGGACACACTGGAAGTTATGGTAGAACAAAGAACCCTACGGAAAACCCTGGCAATTCTGGAAAATGTTTCTCACCCTCTGCATGGCACCATGTCTGAACAGAGGAGCACTTATAATAATAGATTAAGACAAATGCACTGCTCCAAAGAGCTATATGAGATCATTCTCACCCTCGGCCATTTGGCTCTCTAATGAGTCAACCTATAGCCAGGGAAGTGATGATCCCCTCCCCCCAGGTTAAGCTGTTTGAGGTAAATTTTTGAAAATTCTTTTTACATCTCTTCTAATATTTGTATATCCGTGCACTTGTAGTGCTACTGTGACACTGTAATTTCCTTTGCGATCAATAAAGTATCTACCTATTTAATGAAACAACCAGAACTGAACAAAATCTAAATACTTCCTAAATGTTGCTATCATATCTGCTTATACTACTTTTGTTTGAAACATGTTCCAATTACTTACTACTCTATACTGATTTTTAAAATTCATCTTATATTTTATATTTTATATATCTACCATGGGAGACAGAAACTCTGCCTATCTGCCCTGTCTATGCCGTTCATAATTTCATATACTTATGTTAGGTGGCCTCAGCCTCCAATGCTCTCAGAAAATACCAAGTTCAACTGACTTCTTCGTACAGCTAGTACTCTCTAATCCAGGCAACTTCCTGATTAATCTTTGCTGTACTTTCTCCAATGTTTCCGCATTCTTCCCATAATGAGAAGACCAGAACTGTGCATATTACAGTAGACCAACTGTGGTTTGACGTATAACTGCAACATTACATATTCAGTTTTATGCTCAGTGCCATGACTAGTGATACTAAGCATGCCATATGTCTCCTTTACCATCCTGTCCACTTGCACTCACTCTGTACGTCAATGCTCCTATAATTCCTACCATTATCCCTATGTTTTTCTCTTTTATTTAACCTTCCAAAATGCAACACCTCACATTTGTCGAGATTAAAATCTCTCTGCTGTTTCTCCATCCGGGTTTCCAACTGATCCAGATCTTGTTTTCTTCAACAACCTTCCTTACAATCTGCATTTCCACAAATTTGTGTGCCATCTGCATACATACTAATCACCTACTACTCAAAAAGACTAATCAAGTTTTTGAGATGTGACCTTTCCAGCACAAAGCTAGGCTGAACTCTGTAATAAATCCATTTTTCCAAAGGTGGGTAAATCCAAATCCTATGAATTTTTCCCAATAATTTTCCTAGAACTGGTGCAATGTTCATTAGCCGATCATTTGTTGAATTATTTCAATTGTCTTTCTTAAACCAAAGAATGATGTTAGCTATTCTGCAGTGTTCTGGGAGCTCACCTGTGGCAAGAGGATACAAAGCTCTCTGCCAATGCTGCAGCATCTTCTGCCTTCCCTTCTCTCAGCCCTAAAGACAACCACCTTAATGTTTTTAGAGACCCAATATGCTTAGTTCTTGGTTCCTTGCCTTCTACAGTATATATTAATTATTTAGACATAGGGAACAGTATAAAAGTGTTAATGGCTGATAGAGTGTTAACCAGGTGGATTGCAAGACAGAATTAAAGCTTAACCCTGTAAAACAATCTGGACGGTTTCCTCAGTTGGATAAAACAACTACCATTTAAAAATCAGTCCTGAGAATTATGATTGAAAATTTGTATTTGTGGTGGCAAAACAAGCTAAGGGAATAGACCATATATAAGAGAGGAACAAAGGGAACTTGGAGCATACGTTCAGATTTTTAAAGATAGCAAGATTGATAAAGTATATTGATCTAGATTAAAATGCATTTTTTATTAACTGTGGCATAGAATATAAAAAAGGAGTTTATATAGCATTATACACCAAAAAAGTTAAACTACACTGGTTGCCACATTAAAAGAAAGATGTTATTACATTGGAAGGGGTGCACAGAACATCTCAGGATGTTGCCTATAATGGAAAACATTTTATCAGTGAGTCATGAAGCAGTTCAGCCCACCACATCCATGCTGCCCATCAAATGGCCATCTTATTCTCCAGTATTTGTTATATAGCCTTCTATGTCTTGACAATTCAAGTGCTTTCCCAAACACTTTTTAAATGTGTGGATAATTGCCTCTACCACCTGAACAGGAAGTGCATTTCAGACTGCTGCAGCCTCCAAGTGGGGGAAAAAATCTATAAGGTGTTAATTTCTAAAGAACAAGGAGGCTGATGATCAAAGTCTTAATTAGGGTACATAAAGATTAGAGTGAAATCTTACCTCCCTTGGCATTAAGGTCAAAAACCATTGGGCACAGATTTACAGCACTGGGTGATAGGGAACTAAAACTCGTGAGCTGAAAGGGAATGGTGGAAAATTCATTATATTTAAAACAAAATGTACGGATGCAAAATTGAAGAGCTGTGACCTACTGGAAAGTGTGATGAAATTTGGTATTATTTTAAAATTTTTTGATTGACCTAGACACAGTAGGACTAATGGCATCATTCTGCATTTTAGATGCTTATATGGTTCTATGATTATGAATGCATTTTTAAATAAAATCTTAACTGCATTATTTACTTCAATAGGAAGATGAACTATTGTCTTGATGGTACTGAAATGCAAGAGCTTTGCATCAAGGGTGAAAATGCTTCATAAAATAACTGAAAATAGATTATTATAAGCTTCGCTTGTGATTTATGACACTTTCTTTGTAAAATGAGAATCTGAGCAAATGCTGCATGCCTTAAATTTCAGAATAGGCCCTGTCTACCATCCCCTGATCTATGCAGAATTAATGTCTTTGCGAACAAACCTTTTGATGGTGCATATGTGCTAAGTGCATGGATTTGCTGCTACAGTTTGAACATTTCTTAAATTAAAATGTATTGCTCCTTCTAGATATATTGATTTACACATTGCTGTGTCAATATTAACTCCAACAATTTTTCCAATAACTAATAAGGATCTGCCAGTGTGGCTTGACTTCATCAGTGTGTGGTTTAAATACACAGAGTGATATTTGGCTTTTTCCTGTTCCTGGAAAAAGTCATTTTTTCTGTGGATTTTTCCATTTCATGGCAAGAGTAAAATTTATTGTAATTCAAGTTATAGATAAAGTTTTAAGTTAAATTCAAAGTGTTGAATGAAACATAAAATTTTGCAAAATAGGTGATTGTGGGTCAGGTGATTTTAGTGGTGGAGAAGTGTCTTATTCTTGGTGAACATTTTGAAAAGATTTTAATCTTAATCACCATTTTTACTAAATGCATTATTGCTAATTTTGTCAATGGCAAAACCAACAATAGCTACTTAAGTACTTCAGTAGTTACATAATTACTTTTAAAGACTAGCTATTGTATTCAAATGGTAGTGTTCATACTTACCCTTTGGGATCTGAAGCAATGCAAGTATAATCTGATTTGAAATAAAGATCCTTTTTAATCTTTGAGAAAATGTAGTCGATCATTCCATTGATTTCAGGTATGATGGCCTTCAATAACCTGTTTTAGAAAATTGTTTTACCAGATCTTTAGTCCATATCTGTTTGAACATCTCTACAGTTATCTTTGATTTGTAGGGCTGTCAACAATGGAACATGTGAAAAACTGAGTTGAAGTTGATATAATTCAGTGGAGCTTTCCTCAATTCATCTGTGTTGCTTAAGGAAAAAGTTGAGTTCTGCTCTGTCTGTGCTTGATGAAACCTACTGCAACTGCTAACAGTGACAGTTGAAATGCAGAATCTACTTTGTCACTAGATGTCACTGGTACACTTGCAGCAAATGTACCATATGTCTCACAAAAAATTTCCTAAGTTCTAATTTGTTTCTGACAAAGTTCTGGCAACTATGAGTTTGATTTTAAGATGTTTGTCTTATCTACTCTAACCTAGTGACAGTCAGTAATTCAGTATATGACACTGTAGTGTAAGACAGCAAATGTGACAGTGAATATTGGATACTTAACAGAGACAGACAATGACCCAGATAATGTTTATTGTTATTCATAGGATATAGTTATTGCTGGGAAGATCAGCATTTTTTATTGATCCCTAATTGCTCTTCAAGTAGATATTGATGAGCTATGTTCTTAAACTGCTGCAGTCCTTTTGGTGATGGGATACATCCACAGCATTGTTATCTAGAATGTCCCAGATTTAGACCAAACAGCAATAAAGTTCAAAGCATATTTATTGTTTAAAGTATATGTATGTCATGTATACAATCCTGAGATTCATTTTCTTATGGATATACTCAATAAATCCAATAACTATAATAGGATCAATGAAACTCCGCACCAGCAGCTTGGACAACCAGTGAACAGAAGATGACAAACTGCAAATATAAAAAGAAAGAAAAAAAAATCAAAATAATAATAATAAATAAATAAACAATTACTATAAAGAACATGAGCTGAAAAGTCCTTGAAAGTAGGTCTGTAGGTTGTGAGAACAGTTCAGTAAAGGGGCTAGAGAAGTTATTCCCTCTGGTTCAGGAGCCCAGTTGGTGAGGGGTAATAACTTCCTGAACCAGGTGATGTGGGTCCTGAGGCTCCTGTACCACCTTCCTGATGGCAGCAATGAGAAGAATGCCTGACCTGGGTGATGGGGGTCCCTGATGATGGATGCTGCTTTCCTGTGACAGTGCTCTGTGTAGGTGTGCTTAATGGTGGGGAAAGCTTTGCCCGTGATGGACTGGGCATATCCACTACTTTTTTGAGGATTTTCAGTATCACATTGTTGTTTCTATCCCAGGCTCTGATGCAGCCTGTCAATATACTCTCTACCACACATCCCAAGAAGTTAGTCAAAGTTATAGATGCCATGCTGAATCTTAACAAGCTCCTAAGGAAGCAGACTCTCTGCCATGCTTTCTTCATAATTGTACCAATGTGCTGGGCTAAGGATAGGTCTTCTGAAGTTATAATACTGAGGCATTTAAAGTTGCTGACCCTCTCTACCTCTGATTTGATGAGAGCTATTTCATGGACCTCCAGTTTCCTGTTCCTGAATTCAATCATCAGCTCCTTGTTTTTGCTGACATTGAGTAAGAGGTTGTTGTGGCATCACTCAGCTAGATTTTCAATCTCCGTCCTGTATGCTGATTTGGGCTACCACAAGTGGTGGTGTAATCAAACTTAGATATGGCATTACAGCTGTACTTAGTCACAAAGAAGCAATTATAAATTTACCGGTCATGATGCCATTACAGTGGTGTTCCAGCACCAGAATGGAATGCATGCCTAAAAGCTCGATCACTTTCTTTATGTTCAACATCCCTTCCCTTGATTTGCCTCTGTAAAAGAGAGCTTATCAGCAAGTGCAAGTACGATGGCATATACTGTTGTAGGTGTTAGTTGTAGCCAAGAACTCTCAATTTATGGAAATGGTTTTGAATTCTATAGATATTTTATAGTTGTATTTTTTCTGGTGCACTTTCTCCCTTATAATGTTTCCTAATGCTTATGTTTGCACTTGCAGCATGTACCAGAGAGAGAAGGATCTTTCCCTTGCCAGTTAAAGCCAGTCTGTTTGTTAAACTGTGGATGTATTTGTTTCATGTCACACAGAGACATGCAATGCTCTGCTTGGTTTGGTTCAATGTTATGTGTGAGCAACCCATTTATTTACAGGTATGGAAATTGGACAGGAATGGGAATCCATACAATGTTTTACTGGATTATTCCTGTTGGCAGCAACTTGTACCATAGTCCATTGCTTAGGTCCAGATGGCCTTGTATTTTTTTTCCTTAATTACTTACTCAAGTAACACTATTAGACTGAAGGCTAGATAACTTTGCTAAGAAATATGCTTTAGCTGAGAGTGAACTTTCTTCCTTTAACATATCAGCATCCGTGGTAGAGATATTTTTCTCTTTTATTGAGTATTGCTCAACATTTCTTTCTTAGAGTCACTGCTTGTATTCTAAACCACTGCACTAATTTGCTTACATTGTTGATAAAGTTGGATCTGCAAGTATCCTATTTAGTCATTTATTCATACATAGACTTTTAAATTTGCCACAGCATGGAATTGGAGGCAAAAGTAAATTTTCAGTCTAAACCTTTAATTGATCTTGCACTTGAAAATACTGCTTTAACTATTACCCAAAGTGCAATCATAATTCATTCTATTTTTAATAAGGCAAACATTGTTCAATGTAAGTTAAAAGATTTACATTTTTTTTGCCTCGAAAAGATAATTATCTGAAAGCAGTCTTGCTCTTAGTTATAAAATTTTTTTTGCCATATCATAATCTTTGATTTATGCATTTGTTAGATTTTGTTTTATTTATATCTATTCCATTCAAACTTCAGATACATCAAGTTAAAGTACCTATCTACTAATTCACCACTATGCAGCTAAAACAATACCTGCCTCTTGAGTAGGCAGTTGAGCCAGAGACTAACATAAAATTACAAATCCAATCTTCCCATTCATCTTTTTTTATTCCTAAGAAGGATATGATTTATGAAGTTTTAATAAATGTTTCTAAGACTTTCTTGTTTTCGGTTGAAGCTCAACCCAAGTGTTTCTCTGCGTTGTGAGGAGTTTCATGACTCAGTGTTCTGATTGAAGACTCCAACAAAACATAGGTGCATTTTTTCACAGGTGGCAGTGTTATAATGTGAGAATGAATTTCTTTTAAAAGTAACTTTTCCTCTAGTTAGCAGAAAACCTGGTTAATATCCCCTTTCTCAACCAGAGTTTGGAGTTCAATTCTAGTGCTACGGCTCAGGAGTTTGTACTTTCCCCCATGACTGCGTGGGTTTCCTCTGGGTGGTTTGTTTTCCTCCTACTGTCAGAAGATGTACCTGTTAGTAGGTTAGTTGGTCATTGTAAATTGTTCTGTGATTAGGCTGGTGTTAAATATATGGGTTGCTGGATGGTGCAGCTAGCAGGGCCAGGAGGGCCTGTGAATAAAAAGTAAGTGAGAGAACAAAAATCTTAATGGGATATTCAAAAGAATCTATATTTATTAAAGTAGCCACAAGAAGTAATCAAGTTCAAGTTCAGTTTATTGCCATTCAACCACACACATGTGTACTGCTAATTGAAACAATGTTTCTCCAGACCAAAGTGCAGTACATATTACTCAAACACATAACACATAAAGTAATATTACAACCAGTAAATTAACAAATAACAAGGTGCATTTATGACACAAGTTTAAAAAGTAAACAGTATAACTATTGACCCTTCATGCATGATGAGACCTGTGTGGCAGCAGGGAGTTCAATAGTCTTACCACCTGAGGAAAGAAGCTGTTTCCCATAGTTCTTGTCTTAATGCGATGGTACCTCTTGCCTGAGAGTAGACATTTTTAGAGATTGTTGGACAGATGGAAGGGATTATTGATAATGCTAATGGCCATGCGTATGTCGTGCTTCTGGTAAATATCTCTGATGAATGGAAGAGAAACCCCAGTGATCCTTTGTACAGACTTGCAGTCAGATGCCTTGCAATTCCCATACCGGATGATGATGCAACTGGTTAAGGCACCCTCAATAATGCTCATATAAAAATTGGTTGGAATGGGGAAGGGGGCCTCACTCACCTCCATCTCCTCAGGAAGTGGAGACACTACTGTGCTTTCTTAACCAAAGAGGTGGTGTTGAAGAACCAGGTGAGATTGCCTGCTATATGCACTCTCAGAAGCTTGGTGCTCCTAACTCGGTCCATGGGGGAGCTGTGTATGTGCAGTGAGGTGTGGTCAGCCTGAAACTAACTAAAGTCCACAATCATCTCTTTGGTCTTGCCCATATTAAGACTCAAGTTGTTGTACTTGTGCATTCTATCTCCTCTCTGAATGCAACTCGTTGTTGATGAGGCCAACCATTGTTGTGTCATCAGCGAACGTGATGTTTCAGTTTGAACTGGATCTAGCAGTGCAGTCATATGTCAGCAGCACACAGCCCTATTGAACACCAGTGCTCAGCTGATGTTTCTGCCAACACGGACTGACTGATTTTCTGTCAGGAAGTGCAGGATCCAGTTACAGAGAGGTGTTGAGACCAGTGAAGACAGTTTGCCCACCAGCTTCTGAGGGATGATCGTATTAAGTGCCAAGCTGAAATCAATAAACAGTATCTTAGCATATGGGGCACTATTTTCCACAAGATGGAGTGGAGTGCAGGGGTTATGGCATCATCAGTGGACTGATTGGAGAGATAAGGTAATGGGAAAGTCTCCAATGTAACAGGAAACTGAGAATTATTGTGATCGATATCAGCCACTCAGAACACCTCATTATTGTTGAGTTCAGTGCCACTGGACGGTAGTCATTGAGGAAACTGTCGCCCTGTTGGGCCCGGGGTTGACAGTGGCTGCCTTGAAGCCTGTGATGGACAAAGGACTGTTCCTGTGAGATGTTGAAGAGCTTCTGTTAGAACCTCTGCTCCTGGGCTGCATAGTTCCTCAGCACCCGGCCAAGTATGTAGCTGGGTCTTCCTCCCATCAGCTGCAGCCAAGCAGAGTGCATGTTCCTCGGGGGAAAAGGGGGTCTTCTTGCCAGCATGTTATTCTGCGCATCAAGTCAAGCATAAAAGACATTCAGCTTATCAGGAAGTGAACCGTCAACCTTCATTGACGCACAGGGTGGACATGTAGTTTGTTATCCACAGGCACTTCAAGTCTCTGTTGTCACAGAAATGACTATATATTCTCTGCGAATAATCACATTTTGTCTTCTTGATGGTGCAGGAAAGCGCAGCTCTTGCTGACCTGAGAACTATTTTAATCTCCCAATCTGAAGGCAGCATCCCAATCTCTCAGCTGTTCCTGGACCTCTGCTGTCAGCCATGCTGTATGATTTGCCCTCATATTGAAGTGTTTAATAATGATGATATCCTCAGTTCACTTCTGTATGGGCCAGTCACAGATCTTGCTTACTTATCGATGTTAATATGATGCTCATAGGATGCTCCCTGGACATCCTCCGGTCTGTGTTTTCAAATGTACCGCAAAGCTGAGGTTGCTCCTTCTGGCCAGGACTCCCTTTGAACTGGTTTAACTGGAGCAATATCTGAATTCATCACGTTTTATTCCATAATATAGATTTTTTTGGTCCTTATATTGAAATACAAACTATCACAGGAAAGTCTGCTGAGCTCATGTGGTCTAGGCCAGACAAAGAAGAGCCACTTAGTTTCATACCACATTTTAAAATAAAGTCCAATGGGTCCTTGCTCCATGTCTGCACATTCAAGTAACAAAACCCTAGCTTCCACTCCAATTATTCTGCAATTTCTTTGATATATATGCTCTATTAAGAAAAATACATATGTCTTTCATATTTAATCCATCTAGACACATAATTCTATACACTGATTGCTCCTGAGTAATAAACACTTCTTAAATTAATTTTATACAATTTCTCTGAATAGATTTCAATCTTTTGTCCACTATTCAAGTTTAATCTCTAATTGCTTAGTTTATTTCTTCTTCTCTTTTTTAACAGTCCAACATTAGCAGTCGCCCAAACCTGCCTGATGCCTGCAGCCAGGAAGAATTGAAAAATGATAGTCAGACCCTTTACAATTTCCTCTTTTACCTTACTTAATAATCTTAGATATAATCTATGTTTGGCAATTTTTTTGTATTTTATAGGAGACTAAAATTCATAATATTTTCCTTCTTGCTGTAGTGCATTCATTATGTCACATGCTTCTCATGTACATCAACATAATCCCCTTCTTTCATGAATTCAGCTTCAAAGTATTCCTTAAGAGTTTTACCTACATTCTCTACTTATGAATGGACTCTATTATATCATTGGTTATCCATTTACTCTTTGAGTACTTAAAACATTTTTTATTTTTTGTTTTGTTTGCCTTCATACTGTATCTATTCCTGATTTTGATTTTAATTTCAGCTCTGTATTTTCTTTACTTATCTAGGCTTTCTGCAGTTTTCAGAAATGTTTTTTTAAGCAGTGTATATTATATTCGGAGGGAGCAAGATTGACCTTTTTGATATCTCAATGTCTGTCCCAGTGTATCTTTTTGTCTTATTCTTTTTGCAATTGATTGTTCAAAGGAATCTGGATTTGATTATCTAACCCTTTCTTGTTGTGAAACCTAGTTAACCTGAACCTCTTGTATCTCTTCCTTGAAAGCTTCTGATTGCTTTGATGTTATTGTGAAGTATAAATGTAACAACATTTTATGGTCCTCTTTTTGATCTATCAACTCAAATCACTTGGCAGTCCAATGGGGTAGTTGATTTGATACAGAATTCATGTACATTAGTTCAGTAACATAATATGTGACACAGATTGAAAACATTAAGTGTATTATTAACCACTTTATGGATTTCAATTAATTCTAAGCACACAATATTCACTTAATTAGATTTAAGCCAACTTATGGATATAGTGAAATTTCTCTGTGTCTTGTAATAGGAATCAGTGCAACTAACTAAGATTTGGTATATAAAAGGACATGACGTAAATACTTTTTAAAACTGTACATTATTTTCAGAGGGAATAAGATTGATCCTTTTTATATCATCCTAACATACACAGCATTGTAAAAAAAACAAGAATTTTATAAAACAGAGCAGATACGAACAATGGTTTCAAAAATGTTGATTTTAGCTTCATATTGCTGAAGCAAAAAAGTGCAGACTAAAAAAAGCATTAAATTTAGCCATAAACATTAGTTTATGTGTATCTTAAACTCATTTTATTGCATTTTATTTTTGTTATTCTGATTAGATTTAGCTTGCTTTCCTGCTGTAAAAGCTTAATCAACTGTTTGCACCATTGACAGATGGAACAGAAATACAAAACTATTACAATGGGGCTCGGTGTCATGGTCCAAGAAGCTGCAAAGAGGAGTATTTACTGTCTCATCTGTGTGTTCAGTGATGGGGGTGGGAATGGAGGGAAGTTGGGTGTTGAAAGTAATAAGTGTATTTATTTTCCAATGTTCTATTTTGGATATTGCTGCAGTGCATGAATGTCCTGAAAGTGCACAGTTGAATTCCCACTGGAATCCAAGGTAATTTTTATTTTTAATATTTTGGCTTGTTTCCAGTATTTTGCCTTTTCAGCCAGAATAATGTAGACACATTAGCTCCCTAATGAATCTGCCAAAAAAGAGACCTAAGAAATCTACAGAAAGAAAAAACAAATCCTAAAATTTTTATGTCCAGACCATCCTAATATCTTACCTTTGACAAAAGTATTCAATATGAGTGGTAACCAATGCTCAGCATATACATGTGGTACATTGGAAACCAGACAAAATCCTCTTCCCATTCCTGACTTGTCATATTTTTATCTAAGTACATTAGGCAGTTTGTGGGAAGCTATTTCCGGAGAGCCAGATTGCTAAAAGATACTAATATGAGTTTTAAGATTTTAACTCTGCACAGTGTTTATTGGACAGTGAAAACAAAAACAATTATATTTTTATGCTGGGCCAAGCTTGAGTGGGTTTGGGCACATCTAACAATAAATACTGTAGGTTTAATTTTGTGAATGACTCTATAAAAAATGGTTTATCAGAAAGGCCTGCAATAATCATGCAACCTTAGCTATGGATAATTATCTCAATTATGGTCTTATGGTCAAATCTATACAATACACTAAAAGATTGGCATGCCTGCTGGTACCACAGATAATCTTGTATAGCTGCTTTTGAAGAATCCTCAAAGTAGATGGCCATTTGGGCTGCAGCATTTCCATCCACTTTACTGGAGCTTTGATAGTCCCATGCCACTCTCTGTGGGCTTGGCACTGCTGTCCCTATGTCTACCATCTTCTCATACTCACTGCTGATATGTGTCAGTGGCTGTTCTGCAAAGAGGGAATGGGGCTGGGAATGAATAATAGATGCAGAATATTTGTTGATAGTGACTGAGGGAGAAGTATGATGTTATGCAAAGATGCACTTGATTTTGGAAGTGGGCAGACAGTTGAGAAATTGACAAAGTACATAGATAGAGAACTTGATTTACTACAAAGCATATATGTGAATTTTAATCTCCTGGAGCAGAGTCAAGGAGACAGATTAAGTAATTGGGAGTAATAAATTCATCAGGAAATTTGTGAATGTGTCACTAAGCTCCTCTAGTCTGGTGAGGTCATGAAAGTATTTGTGTGACTGAAATTTCTGATAGTGATCTACCATATTTCTTGATGTCCCCAGTGAGCTATGACAATCAGAATAGAATATGAAGCCTTTCAGGGTTCATGATGGCTCTTCAACATGACATGAATTAAGACATCACCAAATCTTGAGACAGGCTTGACATCTATTCTTGTCTGTTCTGCAACTACCCCAGAAATAATCGTCAATCATGTTTGCAACATACATTTAAGTAATGGGACTTCAGTTGGGTCAGATATGACTTAATTTCTTCAACTCAGCTTAAACACAAAGGTAATGTTAATATAATGGCTACAATAATAGCGCTATTTCATTCAACTTCACTCGCCCCCATCACAGAACTGTTCCCACATCCTGTGGGCTCACTTTCCAGGATTGTTCATCTCATGTACTCAATAGTTATTGCTTATTTATTATTATTATTATTATTATTATTATTATTATTATTATTATTATTATTATTATTTCTTTTTTTCTTTCTTTTTGAATTTGCACAGCTTGTTGTCTTTTGCACACTGGCTGCTTGTCCATCCTGTTGGATGCAGTTTTTCTGTTTTTTCTGATGATTCTGTTGTGTTTCTGGTATTTACTCTGAAGGCCATCAAGAAAATGAATCTCAGGGTTTTATATGACTTTGATAATAATTTTAATTCAAACTCTGAAAATATGCGAGAAAGCATTTCACATCCACCACTTCAAGATTCTTCACAGTCAGCTTCCAATAAGCAAGGAAGTTTGTCCATTCTGCAGAGGCACAGTAAATCTGAACTATATATTTGTACATATCTATTGGATAAAGTATACTTCCAAGAAGAAAAAAATCCAACATTTAGATATGCAAGTGAATCGATAATTTGACGCTGCCAGTTTTTCACTCATGCAGTCCAATTTGCAACCTGTACCCTGCTCTTTCTTATTTAACCCTGTATTTACCTCCATTTTGAAAATGCGCTGCTGTAACCTTCGGGCACTCCCTTTATGTGGCAAATCTGTATCTCCATCAATCCTCCCAGTACTAGCTCTCCAGCATCTTTCTGCCTTGGTGAGGGATTAAAACTGAGAATCTCTCATCACTGCTCTCAACAGGAGAATACTAGAAAGCTCTTTAATTATTTGAACAAATTATTAAAATTTAATTTGTAGGATTCACTTAATGTTACTCTTTTGATTTGTTTAACCATTTGTTATTCAGTATACATTGCTGTGTGGAGAATCCATACGTCTAATGAAGTACATCTGTGAGGTTATCTATAACAGAAAGAAACTTGAAAATGCAGATTTCAAAAAAATGAGGTAATGGTTATGCAAAAGTGCCTCCAAATTCATCATGGAATAAAGTCTCTCCTATATTACAATGGCTTTTCATACAAATAAAGTGAAACAATAGTACTAAGAAAACTGAAGTATGTTTAAATAAAACAGATGTGTGCAAGATCTTCTGCAATCAAAGCTACCAGATGAACTCTCAATCAAAGGCTGAGGAAAGACCATAAGATTTTGGAGCAGAGGTAAGCTATTTGGCCCATCGAGTCAGCTCTGGTATTCAATCATGGGCTGATCCAGTTCTTCCAGTCATCTCCACTCCCCTGCTTTCTGCCCATTGCCTTAACTGCACCCAATGACTTGGCCTCCACAGCTGCTCATGGCAACAAGTTCCACAGATTTACCACCTCTGACTAAAGTAATTTCTCTGCAGCTCAGTTCTAAAAGGACATCCTTCAATCCTGAAGTCATGCCCTCTTGTCCTAGACTCCCCTACCATGGGGAATAACTTTGCTATATCAAATCTTTTAACATTCGGAATATTTCTGTGAGATCCCCCCTCATACTAGTGAACTCCAGGGAATACAGCCCAAGAGCTGCCAGGCATTTTTCATACAGTAACCCTTTCATTCCTGGAATCATTCTTGTGAATCTTCTCTGAACCCTCTCCAATGTAATTATATCCTTTCTAAAATAAGGGGCCCAAAACTGCACACGATACTCCAAGTGTAGTCTCACGAGTGCCTTATTTAGCCTCAACATCACATCCCTGCTCTTATATTCTATACCTCTAGAAATGAATGCTAACATTGCATTCACCTTCTTCACCACTGACTCAACTTGGAGGTTAATTTTTAGGGTAGCCTGCACAAGAACTTCCAAGTCCCTTTGCACTTCTGCATTTTGAATTCTCTCCCCACCTAAATAATAGTTTGCTCATTTATTTCATCCACCAAAGTGCATGACTATATATTTTCCAACATTGTGTGTCATTTGTCACTTCGTTGCCCATTCCCCTAAACTATCTAAGTCTTTCTGCAGGCTCTCGGTTTCCTCAACACTACCCGCTCCTCCACCTATCTTTGTATCGTCGGCAAATTTAGCCACAAATCCATTAATCTCATAGTCCAAATCATTGACAGACATCGTAAAAAGCAGCAGTCCCAACACTGACCACTGTGGAACTCCACTGGTAACCAGCAGCCACCCAGAGTAGGATCCCTTTATTCCCACTCTCTGTTTTCTGCCGATCAGCCAATGCTCCACCCATGCTAGTAACTTCCCTGTAATTCTATGGGCTCTTGTCTTGCTAAGCAGCCTCTTGTGCGGCACCTTGTCAAAGACTTCAGAAAGATGAAGGAATGAAGGTTACTATGTCATAAACTAAAGCATCGACATAAAAGTTTTTTTTTGTCTGTGCAACATCCCCTTCGTTTATTTGCACAATAGCTGCTGATACTGTGAATTGTCAGTAACTTCCAGCTCCTGCAGAACATCACTATTAGCCCAATCCACAATGACCCAACTCTCATATTTGAGATTAATCTACCATTGCAACCCTTGCTTTGTGGCACTCTTCTTCATTTATGCTGCAGTGAAGTACTGCATTGACAGATATGTTCAATTGCACACATTCCTGTTTAACCCTGTTCATCCCATAAAACAGAAACAGTGCCTCACCAGAATATATTTGACATTACAGTGCACATTCAGAAGAGACCAATTTGTTGCTTTATAGAGCAGGCTGATGTAAACTCAGATGTTGATTTTGGAGTTGTACATAAATAACAGCCTAAAAACCTGCCTGCTTGCTCAAGCTGAGTAGTTACAATTATGTTTCAAGCTAGGGGAAACCAGCTAACATGTGTGAATACTTTATAAAAGGTTTTGCTTTTGTACTATGTAACTAAGTGATCAGAATATCATGCCACAAACCTGACTTCTCTGTTCAAATCTGAATGATAGTCTTCCTGGTAATATCTTCATCAGCTTTAAGTTACTCAGTAATACTTCCCTCAGAAATTATGTCTTATAATTCTGGGCTTTCAGGAGCAGCTGTGTATAAGAGCTACGGTTTATATTGTGCATGGTATGGTAAGGTAATGGGTTTCATGGTAGCATAGCAGTTAGAACGATGCTTTACAGCATCAATGATCCAAGTGCAATCCCGCCGCTGTCTGTAAGGAGCTCCGTGACCGCATGGGGTTCCTCTGTGTACTTTAGTTTCCTCCCACATGGCAAAGTCCTACAATTTAGGGTTAGTAAATTGTGGGCATGCTGTCTTGGCACTGGAAGCATGCCAATCATTTCAGGCTGCTCCTAAGAACATCCTCAAATTGTTGATCATTGATGCAAAACTACACATTTCACTCTTTTTAAATGTTTTGATGTACACATGACAAATAAAGTTCATCTCTAATTGTCAGTATATTGCAGCTATTTAAAACAAAATTGATTGAAGCACAGAGAATCATAAACTGAAGGAAGTCTGTTCAGATTAATAACAAGAAGTTGCAAGAAACAACCGGCTTTCTCTAGTGGCTATGTAGCTAATTGACCACTTCTGTGAAGTTTCTATGATCCACTTACAGAAGATTTACCCTTCATTCAGCCAAAAGAAAAACTAGAAATGCTCGACTGGACTGTGAAGACAGAAACTGATGAAATTGGGTTCTGATCAAAGTTTACTGGTCTGTCTTTTTGACAGTTATTTTGTAATTCTATAACCCTCAAGCATATTCATATACTTGTCTTTAAGTATCTGTAATTTTCAGCTACCATTGCAACCCCTGAAAAACATTTGATTCCTGTTCTATTTCTCACTTCTTTCACCTCATGGTGACAGTCAAGTGTACAACAATCCAAGTTGAACTCTCTGAAAGCCCTCCTTAGATCTCCAGGTTCAATTTCTTTGGAATTCTTCTTAAAGAACACACAATTTTAATTGCTAATCTTATACTTGAACTCAGTGCCCCATTTTATGTGGATATGAGATGTTTCTTTACGTAATGAGCTTTATATTAATATATTTCCTGCTCTGTCATCCCACCAAAACTTCTAGGGAATGCATTTATTATTAATAATGTTTTGCTAACTTTAGGTATTACCTTGGTTAAATGTCCCAGTTCATGATTGACTTATTTTTTGCACTGGATTTACTAAATAGGAGTTGCCCTAGCAAGTAACTTTGTGGTCTGAAAGTGTGTTGTGTTTTTTTTACTGTGATCTAGTATTAGAACATAAGAAATAGGAACAGGAGTAGGCCATCTAGCCTATCAAGCCTGCACCGCCATTCAATAAAATGGCTTATCTGGCCATGGACTCATCTCCACCTAATCTACCTTTCCCCATAACCCACATATTGAGATCTCTCCAGGTTTATATCACGACTCAAAAGCAATTAAGACTATACATGTACAAGGATCCTTGTAAAATTTCTGTTATGATATAAGGTGAGCATGGAAAATTAAAATAATATGATCAAACCCCATACAGTGCCTTGAAAACATATTTCGATGCTAACTTTCCTCAGGTGCAATACCAGCTCACCTAATTAGTTGATGTAGAAAATTGGAGGATCGCCTACTTCCAATTAATTCATAAGAATAAATAACTCCTCTGTCTGTAAGGTCCAACAGTATGGTAGATTTTCAACAGCCCAAACCAAAATGAAGACAAGTCTGAGAAATGATAATAGAGAAGCAAAACTCTGAGGAAGCATACAAAACCATCTCAAAGGCACTTAATATACAGTACGTAAGAGCTCAGTGGAGTCCATCATGAAAAAGTGGAAAAGATATGAAACTGCAGCCACACTGTCTAAGTCTGGCTGCCACTCTAAACTTAGTTGCTGGAGGAGAATGGCGCTTGTAAGCGAGGCTACTGTGATGCCAACAGTCACTCTGAGTGAGCTGCAGAATCCAGTGGGTGTAACTGGAGATGAAGCTCATGGCTCCACAATTCTAAGGTATTGCACAAAAAGGGTACTTATGGAAGATTGACAAGAAATAAGCTGTAGCTGAAAAAAAAGAATCCTTGCCCATCGAGACTTTTCAAAGCAACACTTAAAAGATACTGTAAAGTTTTTACTGTAAAATCTTGTGGTCGGATGAGACAAAAATAGAGCATTTTGGCCTCAACACTAAGTGGCATGTGTGGCATAAAGTTAATACTGCACATCAGCCAAGTAACATCATCCCCACAGTAAAGTATGCTGCAGATAGCATAAGGCTATGGGGATGCTTTCAAGCGGCAGGATCTGGAATTCTGGTCAGCATTGATTGGAAGATGAATGCTGCTAAATAGAGAGAGATCCTGGATAAAAACTTGCTAGGCTCTGCCAGAAAGCTTAAACCAGGGAGGAAGTTTGTTTTTCAGCAGGACAATGGCACAAAGCAGTCTGCCAAAGCAGCCATGGTGTGGCTTCAGATGAAGTTAATTGATGTCCTTGAGTGACCCACTCAGAGTCTTGACCTTAACCCGCTCGAACAGTTTTGGCAAGATTTCAAGGCTGCTGTCTACCACTGCTCCCCAACTATCCTGACACAGCTTGAGCAATATTGAAGGAGGAATGGGCAAATCTTGCTCTGTCACATTGGGCAAAGCTGGTAGAGATTTATCCAGAAAGACTGCTGGCAGTAACAGTTGCTGGAGGTGGTTCAACTAAGTACTGAGCAAAGGGGGTTGAATACTTTAGAACTGCTGACATTTCAGTTTTTGAATTTTTAGTTTTACATGCTTCACAGTTTTCCCTGTATCTGGACTGTACTGTGAAAAAAATGATTTAGAAGCAAAAATTCTCTGTTAAATTGATCAAAATCCATGGTTGTAATACTCACTTATGTGATCAAAGATTTGAGGGCTGAATACTTTGCAATGCACAATATGTGATAAGAATTTTTCCACTTCAGGTGTATTGCTTAATGCTATTGCATTATGTTATTGCTGAATGCTCTCAAAGCTGGTAAAAAAAACATAATTCTTAAAATCATTCATTTTAATCAGTGTATTGCTGGTGTTAACTTTATTTTAATTTTATTTGTGCAGACTCCATGTTGATCATCAATCAGCACTAATGATTTTTTTATGTGACTCTTATTAAGTTTATGGCATCTGTTTGAAATATTGCCAATTCTATTATTACTCAAAGTATTATATTTCTTAAAACTGCATTGGACTTCTAAAATATTTTGATTGAAAAGATGTGTTTTTACAGCTTTTGTGCTTAATTTGTGCTTGTTACAGATTAATGAGAAATCATACAAATCATATGACCTCTTTATAGAGCACTACACCTTTTTTTTGGACAGTACATTTGTGGAATGGCAATGTGTCAGACAGGGATGTACCTCTTGCTATCTCACAACAGTCAGAGATCAGAGAATTGCAGCACTACTTAGGTGAGAGATTTGATGGATTAATTCAAAATGTTTTGTTTCCCTCTGTGAGTTGAGTGAATCTTTTGTACTTTTTAAATTTTGTTTTCAGTTTTTATTTCCATTTTCTTATTAATAACATTATCATGCACTGGGTGGTGGCACTTTATTAGCCATTCTTTGTCTGAAATCAAGGATACAGAAAGCACCTGTCTTGTTTGATGGTCTGGTTATTGGTCATTTTCAGTTCCACCCAACATGCGTACAGATCCACTTCAACAAGTGCATCACAGATCAAGGTTATTCATACCATTTATTTTTGTGACACTGTTACACTTTCAGCTGGCATTCATTTGAGTTTTACTTCCTTTCTTTATTCTGTGGCCTTTTATACTATCATATTAAAAAAAACTTAATTTTCTTTTATCATACGGCCTGCTTTAGTACCCCTGTACTTGGATCCAATAACTTGGACAAAAAGAAAAAGCTCTGAACCCCCATTTACCAATTTGTCAATCAGCAGAAACAGTATACAGTATCCATTTAATTTCTCAAAACATTTCATAATTTGAAAATAATTTATTCGCCTTGCCCCTCAGAATGTCCTTGCCTTAGGAAAAAATATTTATTTTTGTCTGTTATTTTTAGGGGAGAATTGCAGTCAGTAGAGTGGGTTACAGTGTAAGGGGACAAAATCAAAAAGGGTTTCAAATACGGGACTGAAGGTGTTATATTTGTATACACAGTATACAAAATGTGTGTGGCCTCCATCGGTCGTGGTCGACCATGGATACTGCGCCTCTGGTAGTCACTGGAGCATAGCTGGAGTGGCCTCTCCAGGGCAGAGTTGATATGGAGATCTGTCTGTTGCCCATGCAGTGGGACCCCCCTCTCCATGCTGTTGACACGTCCAACGGAACGACAAAAGTCGATACAGTTTGGTGCCAACAGCATCACAGGTGTTGCCGTGCCGGTGCTGGGTACAGCAGTCAGCCGCCTTCGGGACTTCGACTCTGGATTTTTCCTCAGGGTTTACTCCCGAAGCCTTTCCTGTGAGTGGGAAGGCAGCGGAGGTTTGAAATCGGACTTTCTCTCTCCTAGATGAGCTACCATTCATGGTTAATGAGCCCCATCTGCCCAGAGCAACTGGTTTTAAGGTGCCAGTGACCTGCCTTTTCCCTTCCCTTGTCAGTGAGAACAGCTCCACGAGGCATAAGAACTATGCCACACATGAAGGCCAGGAGTTGGACCTGGTTGTCAGAGGCTGTTTGAGACACACACCATAAAGAGCATTTGTTTAGCAGTGGGAGCTCGTTCCCACTACCACCCTTTAGCTATGACTACCTTTGGAGTCAGTAAACAAAATAAGGTACAGTAGATGATATTGTAGTGCAGTTAGAGATTGGCAGGTATGTGGGTATCAAGGAATCATAGCTGAAAGACGATTATAGTTAGAAGTTTAGTATCCAAAGGCATGCAATCTATTGAAAAGACAGGCAGGTAGGCAAAGGAGGAGGAGTGGCTCTGCTGGTAAAAATTGATATCAAATCTTCAGAAAGGGACCATGCGATCGGAAGATGTAGTATCCTTTTAGTTAGTGTTAAGAAACTGCGAGGGTAAGAAGAGCCTGAATGGAGTTATTTACAGGCCTCTGAACAGTAGTCAGGATGTAATCTACAAGTACCAGAGGGAGAAAGAAAAAGTATGTCAAAAAGTCAATGTTACAGAGTCATGGGGGATTTCAATATGCAGTTAGATTGGGAAAATCAAGTTGATGCTGGATCCCAAGAGAGAGAATTTGTGGACTGCCTCCAAGATGGCTTTCTGGAGCAGCTTGTGTTTGAGCCCACTAGGGGTCAGCAATTCTGGATTGGTTGTGGTGTAACGAACTGGATATGATTAGGGAGCTTCGGTAAAGTAACCCTGAGGAAATAGTGATTATAATATGATCCTGCAATTTGAGAGGGAGAAGATAAAGTCAGACGTATCTATTACAGTGGAGTAAAGGGAATTACAGATGCATGAGAGTGCTGGTCAAAGTTGATTGGAGAGGAACACTGGCTAGGATTATGGTTGAGCAGCAATGGCTGGAGTTTCTGCAAGCAGTTTGTAAGGCACAGTGTAGATACATCACAAAGAAAAGGGAAGTATTTTAAAGGCAGGATGACAGCTGTGGCTAACAAGTAAAGTCAAATTGAACACAAAAGCAAAAGCGAGGGCATACAATAGAGCAAAAATTCTTGGATTAGGAAATTTTTTTAATCCAACGGAAGGCAACTATAAAGGAGGTAAGCTGGCCAATAATATCAACGATGATATCAAAAGTTTTTTTTTCAGATATATAAAAAGTAAAAGGGAGGCAAGAATAGTTATTGGACCACTGGAAAATGACAATGGAGAGACGGTAATGGGAGAAAGCGAAATAGGACAAGCTGAGTAAGTATTTTGCATCAATTTTTACTGCAGAAGATACTAGCATGCTGGGCATATGAGAGTGTCACGGGGCAGAAGTGAGTGCAGTTGCAATTACTAGGGAGATGGTGCTTGGGAAATTGAAAGGTCTGAAGTTAGGTAAGCCACCTGGACCAGATGGAGTACATCCCGGGGTTCTAAAAGAGGTAGCTGAAGAGATTGTGGAGGCATTAGTAATGATCGTTAAAGAATCAATAAATTCTGCCATGGCTCCAGAGGGCTGGAAAACTGCAAATGTCACTGCATTCTTAAAGAAGGGAGGGAGGCAGAAGGAATGAAATTATAGGCTGGTTAGCCTGACCTCAGTCATTGAGAAGATGTTGCAGTTGATTTTTAAGGATGTGATTTTGGAGTAATTGGAGGCACATTGCAAAATAGGCCAACGTCAGCATGGTTTCCTTAAGGAAATATCTTGAGCTGAAATATCTTTTGGAATTCTTTGAAGAAATAATAAGCAAGATAGACAAAGGGAAATCAGTGGATGTTGCATATTTGGTTTTTCCAGAAGGCCTTTGACAACGTGCTGCCCATAGACTGCCAAACAGGATCAGAATATTCTACAAAAGTTACTAGCATTGATAGACCATTGGCTGATTGGCAGGAGGCAAGAAGTGGGAATAAAGAGATTCTTTTTGGATTGGCTGCTGGTGACTAGTTGTGTTCCACAGGGGTCTGTATTGGAACTGCTTCTTTTTATGTTGTATGTCAGTGATTGGATGATTAAAGAGCTGGCTTTGTAGCCATGTTTGCGGTGATACAAAGATAGGTGGAAGTGAAGGTAGTGTTAAGGAATCAGAGAAGCTGCAGAAGGACTAAGATAGAGTAGGAGAATGGGCAAAGAGATGGCAGAATATTGTGTCAAAAAGTGTATGGTCAGGCACTTCGGTAGAAGAAATAAAAGCATGAGCTATTTTCTAAATGGGGAGAAAATTCAGAAATTAGAGGTTTAAAGGAATTTGGGTGTTCACGCGCAGGATTCCCAAAAGATTACCTTGCAGTTTGAATCTGAAGTGAAGAAGGTGAATGCATTCACTTCAAGAGGACTAGAATATAAAACCAAAAATGTAACACTGAGGCTTTATATGGCACTGGTGAAACCTCAATTGTAGTATTGTAAGCAGTTTTAGTCCGCTTATTTAAGATAGAAAATGCTGACATTCGAGAGGATTCATGCGACTGATTCTGGGAATGAGAGGGTTATCATATGAGCAGTGATTGAAGCGCCTGTACTACTGGAATTCAGAAGAATTAAGTGTCCGCTATTTTTGTCCTCCATTACTACCTTTGCAGCATCATTTTCCAGCTGTCCAATATCCTTTCCAATATATTTACTCTTTAAACACATCTCAGAAAAAAAAGTTATGGTATCCTGTTTGATAGTATTAGCTGTTTACCTTCATATATCATCTTTTCTCTCCTTATATTTTTTTAATTGCCTTCTTTTGATTTTTAAAAGCTCTCCAATCCTCTAACTTCTTACTAATTGTTTCTATATTATATGCCCTCTCTTTTGCTTTTATGTTGGCGCTGATTTCTCTTGGCAGCCACGGTTGTATCATCCTGCCTTTAGAATGTTACTTCATCTTTGCAATGTATCTATGTTTCACTTTCTGAATTGCTCTCAGAAACTCCACCCATTCTGTTCTGTCATCATTCCTGTTATTGTTACCTTCCAATCAAATTTGGCCAGCTCTTCACTTGTGACTCTGTAATTCCCTTTCTTCCACTGTAAGACTGATATATCTGACTTCATCTTTTCCTTTTCAACCTGCAGGGTGGTTTCTATCATATTATGATCACTGACTTCTCAGGGTTCCTTTGCCTAAAGCTCCTTAATCATCCAACGTCCAATCCTGAATTGCCTATTCCTTAGTGGGCACAAACCTGATTTTCCCAATCTGGCTACATATTGAAATCCCCCTTGACTGAAATAACGTTGCTCCTATTACATGCCTTTTCTGTTTTCTGTTGAAATTTATATCCCACATCCTGGTTACTGCTAAGATGCCTGTATATAACTCCCATCAGGGTCTTTTTACTCTTGCAGTTTCTATACATCTTATGATTTTGTGCCACTTCTTTCTAAGGGTTTGCTTTCATTTTTTACCAACAGAACCACACCAACCCCTCTGCCTACCTGCCTATCCTTTTGATGCAATATCTATCCTTGGATGTTAATGTCCCAACTATGATCTTCTTTTAGCTATGACACTGTGATGCCCACAACATCATTCCTGCCAATCTCTAACTGAGCTACAAGATTATCTACCCTGTTCTGTGTTCTGTATGCTTTCAAATATAACACCTTTAGTCCTATATTCATCACCCTTTTTGATTTTGCCTCCATGTTATACATCAATTCACCCCATTTACTGGAATTTTGTCTGATTGTCTACTTGTCCTTCCTCATAGTCTTACTAAACACTGCATCAACTTGCATACCAACTGCCCCATCCTTTGCTTTTTCACTCCGGTTCCCATCCTCCTGCCAAATGAGTTTTAAACTTCCCTAACAACTCCATCAAACCTGCCCACAAGGAAGTCCCCCTTGGGTTCTGGTGTAACCTGTCATTTTTGTACAGGTCATATCTTCCACAAAAGAGATTCTGGTGATCTACAAATCTGAACCCCTGTCCCCTGCACCACTTCAGCAGCCACTCATTTGGTCAATACTCCAGTAATTCTTGTAATTTCATTTTCCAAGTTTATTGCCATATTAGATCAAATATGCCTTTACTTCCCAGTTTGCGATGTATTCCGTTTGTACCCAGTGATTATTCTGTTTTCAGTGCTATTTATTCAAATGTATAGCTTCCTTTAAATCATATCTGACTAATTATTCAGCCTCTGGTGATACAGCAGATGGAATATTATGTGCATGTCGTCTCCTGACCTATGGAATTTTTGTGACAGAAAAGAGCCAGGAAAGGGCTCACAGATTGACTCCAATATGAGGGTTAATACTGTAAGGGATGATTAAACATAGCTGGGCCTTATCTTTGGAAGAATCAGGGGCAATCTCATGAAACACAGAGAATATTCTTATGGTGCATGGCCAGTTGGAAACAAACATGAGGTTTCCTCGGCTGGAATGTCCGGAACCAAGATTCACATTCTTGGTTAGTCTTGGCTGTTTAGGATAGATATGAGGAGAAATTTCTTCAACCATAGAAAAATTAATGTTTGAATTTTTATTGTTGCCCAGGATTTCTGTGGAGACTTAGCTGCTGAGTATATGCGAGGGAGAAATTGATAGATTTTTTTTGGATATTAACATCATCAAAGGATATGTTATTAGTGGAGTAAGTGACGCTGAAGTAAATTATTAGCAGTTCAACACTTTGGGTACTGAAATTATCTTACTTTATCATCGTAAGGGCAGAAAATGTTTGGGAATCTTTACATTTGCACCATAATTGAATTTAGTTTCAATAATCTCAGCATTCCAATCTTTAACTGTTATTATACATCATATGCTTTCAAATTTGTCTTTTAAGTTAAGGATGGATTTTCTTTCTTAAGTTTTTGTTTCTCCTAATCCCTTATTTGCTCACTTTGTTACTTTATACAATATCCAGAGCACTTCTGGAGTTAGTAGCTGACTGGTGGCGAACTCTCCTGAATTCGAATCCAGCTGGCTCCCTTGCACGCTTTCCATCCGTGCTGGGTTGAACGTCAAGCTAGCAACTCGGCCTCGTAAAAATAAGAAACTCTGCTAAAAAAACACCATCCCGATGACTCTACATGAGTTAAGGGCTTTCTTCTTCTTCTTCTTCTTCTCAAGTTAGTGTTTGATCTAATCTAATTCACACAATACCAACCACTCATAGATGTTGTTTACACGTCAGAAATAAAGAAAACTTGCATTTTATATTGTGTCTTCAAACAAATTTTTGGGATTTGCACATTTTTTAGAATATAAGAGGTCAGCCAGCATTTCGTACCAATCCTTCATTGTCCATGCGGCTGGTAGTGGGCTGCTGCCTTGAATAACTGCAGCCCTTCTGGCCATGATTGCCCATGCTACGGTGGGCAATTCCAGGATTTACAGCAGGACCTGCCACAAGAAAGGAAGCCGATTTTTTTCAAGGCAGGATGATGTGTGACTTGGAGAGGACCTGCACAAAGTTCAGAATCAGATTTAATATCATCAACGTATGTTATGAAATTTGTTAACTTTACAGAAGCAGTACAATAAAATACATAAGTAAATATACAGAACAAAAACAGAGTTACATTAAATATATATGTGTCTATTAAATAGTTAAGTTAAAATAAGTACTGCAAACTAACAGAAATATAAAGAAAGGTAGTGAGGTTGTGTTGATGGATTCAATGTGTCCATTTAGAAATTGGATGGCAGGAAGAATCTGTTCCTGAATCACGTCTCATGTCCTTGACACCTTGTTTGACTGTGGACATTGTGGGGTTAGGAGGGGTTGAGCAGCATGGTTGAGTAACGGCACTGCATAATTCTGCTTTGTGAGCCAGTGGTGCTTTGAATGAATGTTAAGAACATTGGACTACCATTCAAGAGTTGCTTTGTTCTGAATAACATCAAGCTTCCTAAAAGATATTAGACCTGCACTCATCCAGGCAAGTGGAGAATATTGGACCATACCCCCGTCCTGTGCCTTGTAAAGTGTATACCAGCTTTGGAGAGTCAGCAGTGGATGTTCTGCCACTCACCTGCTCTTGTAGTCACAGTAATTATGTAACTTTATAGATAGGTATATTAGGCAGCAGCAAAATTCTACCAACAATACTATTGAGATCAGATAATTTGTTTCAGTGGGATTTGAGACATGCACAGAACTCCTTTTTCTCTTTTTTTAAAATGACTGAAATGTTTGCCTTCTGTTTTTAGCAGAAGAATGCAGCTGTTAATTTCTGTATATTTCTTTATGGGCTGTATATCTCTTACATAACAGATTATAAATTTTAATCCAAAAATAATACAGAAAATGTAACAGTTGTAGCAGTTCTAGGGTATTAATGACCTTTAAAGCACCTAAGCCTCATTGTTTAGTTTGTCATCCTAAAAACCTTCCAGTTTGCAGCTGCTTTTAATGCTCCCATTGATCTTTCATTCTTAAATTTGCATAGTAAAATTTTTCCTCTTCCAGACGTGGCAAACTGAAAGTGAATTTTGTCTTTTTGAACGGTCTTTTATTGTAAACCATTTCTAGTCTTTCATACAGTTTGCTGCTCAGCTTTCTTCCCCCTCCCCCACCCCTACAACTGCTCCTCACATTGTCAATACATACCTAATTCCACTTTAACAACAGTAATTGGCTGATAGAGTAGAAGGTATGGATTTGTTTTCCTGATGACTCTGGCTTTTTCTTCTGGTAATACTAATAGAATCCCAAATCCTTACTGGTGTGATCATGTCATGAGTAGGTCAGCAGTCGTGTCAAGGTCCTATTGGAAACTTCATAGCTAACATCTTAATTTAGACTTAGCTATCTTTTTCATGTATGAGCAATTGTTAGCAATTCATTTGAGCCTTGTGCTCATTCCATAATAGCAGAACTCATTTAATTCAGTTGGAGAAAATTCTCTGTGTGAATAATTTTGCTTGCTGGAATTCAAAGGGCGAAGACTTTATGGACAAGATTTTTTTTTTGATCTTATAAAAAATAAATCATATAACCTTTATTCGGTTTTAATGAACTTAATGGAACTATAAATTGATTTGATTTATCCTGAACAAATCAAGTTGAAATAATTATTGTAGAATGATAACAAGCACTCAAGTGTTCTGGATTTTAGAACCTCAAATTAGTTAGAAAGGCTTAAAGTGTAATATATTAAATCATGAACTAATATTTTGGTATCTGAGAACCTTGTCAATCCAGTTGCAATACATTATAGAACAAGTTATTTTGATTCCATTTTAAGCATGATTAATATTGCAAAGATTACAGCTTAGTTGCATTGAATATTTTTTTTGAATACCCAGAATCCAATTTAAAATGCATCTTGTAATCAGCAAAGATTAATTTGCCAGTCGTGGGCTGTTCTTTCTCACCTTGAATGCAGTGCATTTTGGTAGTGAAGCTATAAACTGATCCCTTTGTGCCTAGTTGGATGGTCAAATCGTTGCCAGTTTCAATTAGTTGAATGTTAAATGAATTCATTCTATTGCCCATTTATGCTACAGCTGCAAATTCACATTTGTTGCAAATTTGCTACTTAATTGTAGCAGATGGTCAATTCTAAATGATGGGGAGTTATTTACTCCTGTGGTAGTTTGTAATAAAATTCTTAACTACATGACCTCTAAGGTGTCTTCAGCTCTTCAGTAGGCTCTTCCAATCAGCCAGGTGAAACTCTTTGGGAATAAGTGTAATCCCACCTGGCAAGTGAACTGAATTGTTGCAGCCTGTGTCTATAAATTTGTTCTTTTCAAATCAGTATCATTTTTATATCAGACATTTTGTTCTAAAGAAATAATGTTAGTCAGTGTTAATTTAGTCATTATGCATTGTTTCCCAATTGGTAAGTAATTATTTGAAAATGACAAATTTATTTTCAGCATTTGGCTCACTTTTAGAGGTATTTGTCCCATAGTTTACAAAGATCTTTATTAAGCTATTGGATTTTTTGTTGTGAAATACATAATTTGAATGCTTAGTTTTTAAAATGCTAATTATTTCACTGTATATATCCCAAAGGATAAAACTAGTAAACAAGGCATATTTGGCACCTGTATTTTACTATCATTTATAGAAATGCTGTCTGGGTTGTTTGAAGGTAAAAATAAGACTGCATATTGACACGGGGCAAGGACCTAATGTACAAGTACAATACTAATTCCCTTTTCATCCTGTACAAGATGCAGTTTTGAACAATTGTGCATATTTAACATGGAGGTGGGAGAGGATGGAGGTTTGGGAGTTGTACTGGCTGTTTCTTATGGATACCTACAAACAGGTTCCTATAAAACTAATTATTAAATTCAAATGAGAGCTAGTCTTGGGGAATTAAAAAAAAACTATTTACATTTGCCTTTTAAGGACACAGACTTCCAGTTTCATTGTGAAAGGCCACTTAAGAGAGTTGCTTTGAAAATTGACAAGCAGTTGCTTCCATTGATACTTGTGCAATCATGCTGTAATAAGAAATGTAAGCACAGATACTTCAAGCCCATGGAAACCAACCATTGAGCATGGGGAATCCTGAAATTCTACCATTGTAATTAAACAGGGAAACACAATAAATAAATGTTCAAAGAACCTGGAGACCCTTCTTCTCCTCTACTATCAGGTTTTTGAAATGTCCATGAACACTACCTTGTTATTTCTTTTTATTTCACCATTTATTTATTTCAAAGTTCAAAGTAAAATTTATTATCAGTTTGTAGACATGTCACCACGTACAACCCTGAGATTCTTTTTCAGCAGGCATACTTAGCAAATCTATAGAACAGTAGCTGAACTGTAAACATCAGGATCTGTTAACTTTAAGCAAACAGTGTAAATGCAGATATAAATACATGGAAATAACTAACGAGCATGAAGTAACAATATAACAGAGACCTTAAATGAGTGTAGTTATCCCATTTTGTTCAACAGCCTGATGTTTGAGGGGTAGTAACTGTTCTTGAACTTGGTGGGGCAGGTGCCGGGGCACTTTTACCTTCTACCTGATGGCAGCAGTGAGAAAAGAGCACAGCCAGGCTAGTGAGGATATTTGAAGATTGTTGCTACTTTTCTACGGCAATGTTTCATGTAGATGTGCTTAGTGGATGAGAGGGTTTTACCCGTGATTATAAATTTTGCAATTTATAGTTCTTTTTTGTCTTTGCACTAAATTGTCAAAAAATAATTTTCATTTTATACGGACCAAGATTCTGATTCAGAATTAACCTTCATTAACATCAATTATTATAATACTGTAGAGGTATGACTAATGTATCAAGTGATTTTCTGTGTTCTCTGACTTAAAGGTGTCTGTAAAAATGGAACTGTTCCTAATCTGGGGAGGAATTGTACTATATTTCCTTCTCTAATACATCACCGTCTTTCCTGATCAATCCAGCATTTATTCTGACCCCGATTCTCATTCCCAATATTTTGATCTTTTAAATTTTAGCATAGATCAACCTAAGTTGGCCAAAACAAATTGCCATTCATCCTACTGGCAGTTCATTTTCTCCCTGGTCTTCATGAATCTAACTTGATTTCACTTTAGGGCAGCTATTAGCTATAAATTAATTAAATTTTGACAACTCATTTCAGTGTTACTGAAAATAGTCTTGTTTAACATTTAGCGTACAAAACTGATTGGTCGCTTTTTATACAGGGCGTCAACTTGATACAATTTCCATTGATTTCTGCAAATATTAAGGATCTGTGGTACAAGTCAGGAATAATGCTATTATAGAACCTAGAACAGTACAGTACAGTGTGGGCCCTTTGGCCCAAGATGTGCCAACTTTTTAATCTGCTCTAAGATCAATCTAAGCTTTTCCCTGTAGCCCATTATTTTTTTTTATCCAAATGCCCAAGGGTCTCGTAAATGTCTCTAATGTGTCCATCACCACACCTAAAGTATGATCCATGCACCTACCTCTAGGTGTTTAAAAAAATAACCTTTGAGATTCTCCCCCCACCCCCATGCTAACCTCCAATCTCTTTAAAATTATGCCCCCTCATATTAGCCATTTCAAACCTGGCTGTCCACACTATCTATGCCTCCTTTCATCTGATCCAAATTACTCTATCAGGTTACCTTTCATTCTTTGTCGCTCCAAAGAGAATAGCTTTATCTCACTCAACCTTCCTTCATAAAGCATGCTGTACAATCCATGCAGGATCTTGGTAAATCTCCTCTGAGCCCTCTCTAAAGCTTCCATGTCTTTCCATTTATGAGGCAACTAGAACTGAGCACAATATTCCAGGTGAGGTCTAACCAGAGATTTATAGAGCTACAACATTACCTTACAGCTCTTGAACTCAGTCCCCTGACTAGTAGAGCCCACAACTCCATACATATTCTTAACCACCCTATCTATTTGCGCAGGAGCTTTGAGGGATCTATGGACCACCATACTGTTAAAAATCCTACCATTAAGCATGTATTCTCCTTTCAAGTTTGACCTTACAAACTGTGTGAATTCACACTTCCTCAGATTTACTGCATCTGATCTTTTTCCTCCTGATCATTCCCTGAGGAATAATGTAAAATAGGATAAACTGATTATTTACCTTATTCTTGGTATTGGAAGTTCTCTGCACATCGGATGCTGTGCTTTTTGCCAAACAGATTGACTTTTGTCATCACTGGCAATCACTGTTATAAAGCGAACAAATTTCACAACATATGCGAGTGATGTTAATTCTGATGTTTAGTGTTTAATGTGGAGGCAGCTAACCCTGTGATGATGGGAAACAATATCAAAAGCTTACTTCTATTTTTCTGGTGAAATCTGTAATGGACTTTGATCAAGTTTCCCATTTACCAATTTTTAAACACTTCTGCCATTTATTACAATCATCTCCTACCTATCCTCTGAACCTCCTTTTCCTCCTTCTCTAACATTGTGCTCTTGCTTCTTTCTCACTAAGTATACATGAAACATTGGTAAATAAACTGGAATGGAAGTTGTCTTTAGAAGCACTAAACATTCTTTGAATAAGAACAGAAAATGGTAAAAACGCTCAGCCTTTCAGGCAGCATTTGAGGAGAGAGAAACCAAGGTATTGTTTCAGATTGACCATCTTTCAGTTTTTAGAATATTGGCTGCATGTTGTGCTCTCTTTTTATTGAATATCACAAGAGAAAGATGACAAGCATTTAATGCCCTAACACCTTTTTGCAGCTAGAAACCAATGACAAATTGCTCTTCTGTTATCTTCAGAGTATAGCTTGATGCCCAGTGCATTGCTTACATGTTCAGTTGCTCATATTAGCTTTATCTGTGCCAGCCATGTCAGAATATTCATGATGCAGTTGAAGAAAATTGAACTTTGCTAAAGAGATTGCTGTATCTTTTATTTATGAGTCTGTGAAAGAAAATAATCTAATTTAAATAAAACGGTAGTCATTCTTTGAATACACTGAACACCATGTGAGAAATATTTTATTAGATCTCTAAATGGTTCTTTGAATTGTTGATAGGAGAAGCTTAGTTAATGAGTAAACTCGTATCTTCAGTTGTGCAATGCATGTAGGTTATATTAGGTGTTTACAAAATGTGATTTATTTTAATTAAGTCATTTGGTGAGCTTTTAGTGAGCTGAATTCAAGATTTTTTTGCTGACTGGCTTTTGAGTCTCAATTTGCTTTTGGCTTGGCTTGAATTCCCGAGTTGGAGTTCAGAAATTTTTCCTCTAAAAATTCTTCCAAATTTACAAAACTCAGTAAGGGTGGGACCAAACTCTTACATTCAGCTCCTGAATGTAAATTAAGATGTCTTTTGTTAGGTCTGTTGAACACTGCCAAAAAGGTTCTTTGAGTTATTTTGTATTCCTGATGTCACAATGGGGGAAGCCAAGTTATGTCTGTGAAAGATGGAGCTTTGAGTATTTTTGATGGTCCATTGCTATCCAACAAGACCAAGAATGGGCTTGCCATTTTGTGATGTTCTTTTTCTTCAGTATTTATTTCTTAGTGATTTGTTAGGCAGTGTTTAAAGTACATACATGTCACCATATACAACCCTGAGATACATTTTCTTGTGGGCATACTCAGTAAATCCAGTAAATATAAGAGAATTAATGAAAGACCACATGAACTGGGTGTACAACCAGTGTGCAAAAGACAACAAACTGTGCAAATGCAAAAAGAAAGAATAAATAATAATAAATAAGTAAATAATAAATACTGAGAATGTGAGATGAAGAATTCTTGGAAGTGAGTAGTCCTTAGGTTGTGGGAACATTTCAGAAATGGGGCAAGTGAAGTTGAGTGAATGTATCTCCTCTGGTTCAAGAGCCTGATGGTTGAGGAGTAATAACCATCCATGAACCTGATGGTGTGAATTCCGTGGCACCTGTATCTTCTTACTGATGACAGCAGCAAGAAAAGAGTGTGACCTGGATTGTGGGGGTCCCTGATGATGGATGCTACTTTCCTGCAACAACGCTACATGTAGATGTGCTTAGTTGAGGGGAAGGCTTTACCCATGATGGACTGGGTCATATCCACTACTTTTTGTAGGATTTTCTGTTCAAAGGCATTGGTGTTTCCATACCAGGCTGTGATGCAGCCAGTCTATATACTCAATACCACACATCTATAGAAGTTTGTCTAAGTATTAAGTGAAATGCCAAATTATTGCAAATTCTTAGGGAAGTAGAGGTGCTGCTGTGCTTTCTAATGATGGAATTTTTATGTGCTGGACTCAGGAAAGGTCCTCTGAAATGATAACACTGAGGAATTTAAAGTTACTGATGCTCTCCACCTCTGATCCCCCAGTGGGACCTGGCCATGGTCTTCTGGTTTCCTCCTCCTGAAGTCAATAATCGGCTCTTTGGTCTTGCTGATATTCTATGCTCAACGTACATTTATTATCAAAGCATGTATAAATCATACAACCTTGAGATTCATCTGCTTACAGGCAGCCGCAGAGCAAGAAACCTGAAAGAACCCAATTAAAAAGAAAATACCAGTACCCAATGCACAGAGAAAGAGGGAAAAAAATGCAAATCACCAAACAGTAAAAGCAAGCAACAGCATTTCAAACCAAATTGAGTCCATAGACCTGAATCCTGGAGCAGCCAGAATAGTCCCATAGCCTCTTTCTCAGTTCATCATGTTGCAGGTCAGATCACTGCGAAGCTCGCAGATATGCAGCGCATAAGAGCTGGAGCAGACACACAGCTTCAGCCTTTGGGGCTGAAGAAAGCAGTGTAAAATGTCATGGAGCAGAAATGGCATGACCCTCGCCTCCGGGTCCAACACCCTGCATTTTCAGTCCACCTGGCCCAGTGTTTAAATTGTCCAAGCACTGGGCCATCTCCATAGTGGGACCCAGGCCCTATTGCAGCAAAGCACACTTAGCTGCCTCTGGCTCATAGTCAAGCGCTTAGATGGATCCGACCTTGCTCCCAGTTTAAGTGGATGGGCTCCAGAACAGCTCCACTTTAACTTTACTCCACTCCGCTCGCTCCAAATTCTCCGTCTCTCGGACTTCTCCTAGAACATGCCTTGACCTCACTCGGACTCCACCTCGCACCCACATGCTTCGACCCACAGATCAGCCTTGCCTTCACTTGTCTCTTCATTGTTTGTGGCAATCGTTTACCACAATTATCCCTATAAAAATTTTTATTAATATTAATTTTCTTCATTTGCTAAAACCATGAGTAAACTGTTGCCCACGTTCAGTGCCGCGGTTGGAAGTTGAGTAACCAGAAATAGTGCCATGAGTAAGAAGTTGTTGTGATACCACTCAGCCAGTTTTTCAATTTAAACGTTGATTCAGGACACCTTTGATTCAGCCTACAACTGTAGTGCCATCAGCAAACTTGAATATGGCATTGGAGCTGTGCTTAGCCATACAGACGTAAGTGTACAGTGACTAGAGCAGGGGGTTCTGCACACAGACTTGGTGGCATCTGTACTGATGGAGGTTGTGGAAAAGATGTTGCCAATCCAGACAGACTGAGTCCTGCAAATGAGGAAATTAAGGATCTAATTGCACAAGGAAGTATTAAGGCCAAGATATGAAAGCTTTGAGAGGATGATAATATAGAATGTTGACCTATAGTCAGTAAAGACCATCCTGATCTTTGCTGTCCAGATGTTCCAGGGTTGAGTGACGAGCCAATGAGGTAGGATCTGCACTGGACCTTTTGTGCTGTTAGGCAAATTGGAGCGGATCCAAGTCACTTTTCAGGCAGGATATATTTCATCACCAGCCTCTCAAAATGCTTCATCATTGTTGATGTAAGTACTACAGGAAGATGGTCATTGAGGCAGGTTATCATATTTTTAGGCAACAATATAATTGAAGCTTGCTTGAAGCAGGTGGGTACCTCAGACTGCCAAAGTAAGAAGTTAAAAGATCTCATTGAACACTCCAGCCAGTTGATCAGCACAGGTCTTTATTATTCAGCCAGGTACCCCATCAGGGCTGGATGCTTTCCATGGATTCACCCTCCTGAAGGATGCTCACAGATCAGCCTGAAATCACAGGATCATCAGGGGGTGTAGGAGTTCATGATGCTTCCTCTATGTTTAGATGGTCAATGTGAGCATAAGAGGCATTGCGCTCATCTGGAGCTGAAACCCTTTTGCTTCATCTTACCTAATAAGAGGTATTTGAGTTGAAGCCTTGCCACAACTGTCACGTATATTTCATTGATTCAGGTTTAGTCCTGAATTACCACTTTGCCTTTGAGATGGCTTTCCGGAGATCATACCTGGACCTCTTGTAACTTTCTTAGTCGCTAGACCTGAATGCCTCTGATTTGACCCTCAGCAGATTGTAGATCCCATGGTTCATCCAGGGCTTCTGACAGGGAAAGGCTCTGAATGATTCCTGAGTTATACAAGAGACATGGAAGAGAGGGATCCACTACCTGAATTTTAGTTTTGTAAAGTGAGTAGTCATAGTTGGTACTGCTGATATCTGTAATTGTTATATTCAGACGTCTGTGATTGTTTTACCAATTCTTTTTAATAGAAGCAATGATTAAGTTCACATTCTTTCCTACTTGCTTAACAGAAGTTTTCAGGCAATCTATCTTCCAAGAGTTAACCTAGATATGCTATTTGATAAACATTAGAGTTTCAGTGATATTCAGCCTTGAGTACAGAATAAAATATTTTTTCTGAGAAATCTGAGAGATCCTGCTGTGTTTTAAACAATGGATTGTGTAATTTTCTAAGGCTGAGCAAGTGAATCCATCTGAAAAATGCATTTTGAGTCTTTGAAAAATTTGCAAAGATATATTGGTACAATGCATAGTTTTCATTGCCCTGATAATTAGAGCATTTTTGTGACCTTTTCAGAACTTACATCACAGGATGCTTGATCAAGCATTCATGTCTATTTTGTCAATGTGTTGAATTTGTTAAAATCTTGCCTTTGCTCTTTCAAATCAAATACCTCTAACTTTTGTATAGATTCAGAGAAAAATGTTATGTGGATGAAAGCAAAGGTACATCAAACTGGAACAATTTAACTACTGGAATTAACTCCAAGTAAGGAAGACTGGGTTCATAATCATAATCTGATATGCAAAGAAAAGAATGGGAAAACATTATCTTATTGGGGTTTTCAAGATGACTTTTTTTTAAATTAATGGCATATTCTGAAATACATTGGCAGTGTTAGCTCTCTCTGATGGATTCCAATGCATATCCAACTTCTGTTTACCATGGTGGTCTGATGGCTTAATTGTTAAATGTTAAATAACTAACCTTTCACTTCAGTTGACACGTGCACCACATAGATCCACAATGAGGGAATTCAAAAGAAAGAGAAATGAGTAGCTACAAATATGGGTCGTGTCTTAAGTACTATAACTAGCCAGCTGGTGGCATAACTGATGTAGTATCTTAACTACTGACGCAAGTTTTAATGGCAACTGCAGCAACAGATAGAAAATTCTTAGCATTTGTAAAATATGTCTGTGGACATTTTGGAAATTTATAACTTGTCATCATTTTCTCCTTTAGATAAATGTGGCCACTTCAAAGCCATGTCATTTTGTTATAATACATTAGTATATTTTTATACAATATTTTTTAGATTTCGGGGAAATGTGAATAATGAATGTTGATCACTCAGACCTATGAATTGTGTTTGGAAACTAAAGCTACCGATTCACCTACTCTGGTAAATGTTTTGGCAAGTGCCCAGGAACAGTTTTGCTCTCTTCATCTTACTCTACCCAAAAACAAGACACCCAATGGATAAGGGAATCCTTTCAGTGATCTGACTCATTAATCTTGTCCAAGAAAATCATTCAGGATTAAGGATGGGGCAGGAGTCTCAAAAAACCCAGCTTTTACTAATTTTTCACATAAGAAGATCTGTGAATAATTAATTGTACGTAATCACCAAAAACCTTTGAAAATATAATGTAAATCTCACAATGCCAATTAAACAATGCTTCCCACTTTCTTTCTTTGGATTCCAAAATGTGAATTTCTCCTACATATTTAAAGTAGCCTGTTTAATGACAAATTCACTAAACAAATTGTGCTTCTTGACATTTTTTAATCAGTTTGATACTTGAGCCATTCACAATTAATTGCTGTTATAAACCTTTGGGGTCTGACTTAGATTTGTGATAATGAACAATTGAGTAATGAAGTCCTATCGCACAGTAAAAGAATCTTAAATTCTGTGGAGAGATATATGGCATTAACACTGTAAGATTAAGGGGATGAATTTCTGCCTGTTGTGATAGAGATATGTATGGTTTTAGTCCTCTTTGGAGAATTATAACTGACTTCTGAATCTGGTATAACTTGTGAGAGTACTTAATATTCAAAGGTATCCTAGCAGCACAAATGTCTTGTTCAGCCAGTTACCACTGCAGCCCAGCAAAGGAACTGGCTGTTTGATTTGGACTCTGAGCACAGTTTAGACTGGCTGCTTTAATACCATGAAAGTCTGATGACTTGATTATCTAATCCTTTGAAGCCTATAAGTTCTCACAGCGCAACATCTCAGAGCTCCTTATTGGCAGTCAATTGGTGTGTCTATTCGTTCAGCGTGCTGACAAGCTGACTAAAATGTCCATGGTCTGACAAAAACATGGATGGCATACATATATTTGGGTGTTGATCGATCAAATAATGTGCATAAGGACTTTGACTTTCTTAGCTCTTTTCAGATGTCTGCCATTATCATAAAGCAAGTCATCATTTTTAATAATTTTACAGACTAAAGATGTTAATTTTGGAATAAATTTCTGATTTCTTGTATCTGCAGTTATATTTTTAATTTTGAAGTAGGTCTGATAATTATTTAATCTAAAGTTAATCAAATAAGAATCGTGAAGTATTGTGCAAAGGATAAGACCACTAAATGTTGAACTTCTATATATAAAAAAAAGTTTATCTCTGGTAACCGCTGCTCTTCAGTATCAAATCCAAAGAGTTGTGTAGTGCTGTCTAAAGCTAGATTAACATTTAGATTTGTCTGTTCCTTATAGCAACATAACTTACAAAGATGTTGAGCCTTTAATGTACTAAAACATCCCAAAGCATTTCACGGGAGCTTTATCAAGCAAAATTTGCCACCCTGTCACATGAGGCAATATTAATTGACCATCATGGTTTAGAAGAGGTTTTAAGGATTATCTTAAAAGAGGACTGAGGTATACTGAGGATTAGTAAGAAAATTCCATGGTTTAGTAACAATGTGTGGAAGCAGCCACTAAAGTTGGAGCTGTTAAAATGGCTGAATTTCAAAAAGCCAGTTTGGAAGAATCTAGGATTTTACAGAAATATGAAAAAGGGTGATAGATTTAAAACGTGAATGAGATACGCTGAGACATTGTGGGTCAGCAGTCACAGGGATGCTGGGTAAACTACCCCTTCCTTCCTATTCTTCACCAATTATATCGCTCCCTCTCTGTTTAATCCCAGTACACCAAATGGTCCATATCCCTGCCCCTTTGAGTTCTTCCAGCTTTTTTGTTTGTTTCTCTCTTTTCCTTTACTCTGTTATCCTCCCTTCTCCTTCATTCTCTATAACCTCCTTATGTCTACCACCTGAAGAATGGTCTTGGCCCAAAATATTGACTGTTTATTCATTTCTATAGAGTATGCTTGATCTACTGAGTTCCACCAGCATTTTGTAAGTGTTACTTAGGATTTTCCAGCATCTGTAGACTTTCTTCTGTTTATTACTTCTCCCCTGTTATCCAATCAGGAAAAAAGATTGTGTTTGCTTAATGTTGCCCAAGATAGGTGAATGGTTTAATTCAGCCGCTATGTGGTGCCAGAAGCTGGCCAAAATTATTCCTAAGCCCACATCTAGGAGATGGCACAGTTTGAGAAGTAGAGAAAGCCATACAGACTCAAACAGGTTCTGATAATCCTTAGATACCCCTTGAATTTATGCAACTATAGCTACATACATAGCTACAGTTTAATAGATGGCTTTTCAGCAGTGATCCCTATAAAGCCAAGTATTCACTTATGTTATTTTGCAGTCAGTAATGTCTATGATAGTAAATTGCATCTTATCAACATTTAATTATCTATCTATTTTCAAATAAATGAAACAAAAAATGTAGGGACTTTAGATATGAGCATTTGAAAGAGCTAGAGCAAGGCTGCTCAAGCCTGTTGTTCCTTTTAATAAAATCATGGTTGATTTGATGGTCATCTTTGCCTGTATTAACCTTCCAGCACCCTGCTTGTTAAGTACTAAAGACTGATTTCTTTAAGAATATTCTAAAATTGTATAAATCTCCCTTTAAGAAACATTTCCAAACACTCTCAACTTTCTTTGTGCATCCATTCTGGAATTCCAAGTAAGCATTTTGGACTCTGTGACCATAACTTAGCAAGTTTTGAAGTAGTTATGAAAGGGGATGATAATGGTTCAGAAATTAAGGTACTGAATTGCAGGGAAGGTAGATTTCAATGTCATAAAACTGCAGATAAATCTGCATCCAACATGGAATTTATTCAGAAGTGAAATAATTGCGAACATGTCTCCATAAGGGCAACAGGTACCGGTAGCAAATTCAACGAACCCTGTACATCAAGAGATATCTAGGGCTGTATTTTTAGAAAGGAAGCATATAGCAGGTGCAAAGAATCATAAGCAAGGGAGGCCCTTTAGAGAAAAGAAAGTGTAGGGTTAGAAACATAGAGAACCTACAGCACAATACAGTCCCTTCGGCCCACAAAGCTGTGCCAAACATGTCCTTACCTTAGAAATTACCTAGGGTTACCCACAGCCCTCTATTTTTCTATGTTTCATGCATCAGTCCAGGTGAGTGTGTGGAATGGGCTGCTGGCGACAGTGGTGGACAGAGATACAATAAGGTCTTTTCAGAGGCTCCTGGATAGGTGCATGGAGCTCAGAAAGATAGGGGGCTGTTGGTAACCGTCGGTAATTTCTAAAGTAAGTACATGTTCGGCACAGCATAGTGGGCCGAAAGGCCTGCATTGTGCTGTAGGTTTTCTGTGTTGCTATGTTTCTAACTCTTGTCAGCTACATCCAATTCAGAAATTCCATCTCTTTAGAGCCTCTGGGGTGGCCTTGACTCTTCAGGACTGTGTGAATCAGAATCAGGTTTATTATCACCAGGAAGTGTCATGAAATTTTTAACTTAGCACCAGGAGTTGAATGCAATATATGATAATATAGAAATGAATAAATACATTGCTGTAAATATGTGTGTGTGTATATATTGAATCGATTAAAAATAGTGCAAAAACAGAAATAATATATAATTTTTAAAAAGTGAGGTAGTGTTCGGATTCAATGTGGAATGCTAGAAAGAAAATGACAGAAGGACTGCATGCATATCTCTGAAGCAGCTATCTGTTAGGCACATATCGATGATGAAATTCATCAAGGTTTTCAGTGCATCAGCATTGCTTTTCATGATTTGAGGAAAATGTAGTTCAAATTTCAAAGCATCCCGTATACAACTCACTCATCTGCCCCATCTACCACTGCCTGACTCATTTGTGGTAGAAACTATGGATTCTTCATTCACTTCAGAACCCACAGAATGGAAGTAAGTCATCCTTAACTTTAGAGAATTGCCTTAGAAAGGAGAGAAAGAAATGGTGAATGGGACTTCATGCAGGTTAGGTTCACAAGAGAGTCTTGGATGCTATCAAATTTACACAAGATAGGAATTAGAGAAAAATGCCAAGAGAAGATTGGAAAATATTTTTAGAGTTTTTAGACATTGTGTACACATTAGAAATGATCTATCAAAAATCACGGACTCTGGCATGATGCTAGAGGACTGGATAATTGCAAATGTCACTCTTGAAAGGAGGAAGGTAGCAAAAAGGAAATTATAGACTAGTTAGTCTGACCCATGTGGTTGGGAAGATGGTGGAGTCATTTGTTAAGGATGAAATTATGGAGTACTTGGTGACACAGGACAAGTTAGGATAAGGTCAGCATGGTTTCCTTAAAGGAAATTCTTGCCTGACATACCTTTTGAATTCCTTGAGGGGATTACAAGTAGGATAGATAAAGGGGATGCAGCAGATGTATATATTTGGGCTTTTAGAAGGTCTTTGAGAAGGTGCCACACATGAGGTTGCTTACCAAGTTAAGAGCCCATGGCATTACAGAAAAGTTGCTGGCATATTTAGAGCATTGGCTGATTTGTAGAATGCAGCAAGTGGGAATAAAAGGATCCTTGTCTGGTTGGCTGCCAGTGACTAGTGGTGTTCTGCAAGAGTTGGTGTTGGGACTGCTTTTTATGCTATATATCAATGATATAGATGATACAAAGATTGGTGAAGGGGCAGGTAGTGTTGAAGAGAAAGGTAAGCTGCAGAAGGACTGAGGAGAATGGGCAAGTAAGAGGCAAATGAAAAACCATGTTGGAAAATGCATGGTCATGCACTTTGGTAGAAGAAATAAATCTGCAGACTATTTTCTAAATGGGGAGAAAATCCAAAAATCTGTGATGCAAAGGGACTTATGTCATTATACAGAACATCCGAAAGATTAACTTGCAGGTAGAGTCAATGGTGAGCAAGTTAAATGCAATGTTCACGTTCATTTCAAGAGGCCTAGAATAAAAAAGCAGGGATGTGATGCTGAGGCACAGGTGAGGCCTCACCTTAAGAATTGTGAACAGTTCTGGGCTCCTCATCCATAAGAAAAGATGTGCCATCATTGGAGAGGGTTCAGAAGAGGATCACAAGGATGATTCTGGGAATGAAAGGGTTATCAAACAAGGAAAGTTTCATGGCTCTGGGTCTGTATTCGATGGGATTTAGAAGGATGAGAGGGGATCTCATTGAAACCTTTTGAATGTTGAAAGGCCAAGACAGACTAAATGTGGAAAGGATGTTTCCCATGATGGTGGAGTCTAAGACAAGAGGGCACAACCTCATGATAGGGGGCATCCATTTAAAACAGAGAGACGCAGAGAAATTTCTTTAGTCAGAAGGTGATGAATTTGTGGAGTTTATTAGAACAGGCAGCTCTAGAGGCCAGGTCGCTGGGTGTATTTAAGGCAGAACTTGATATGTTCTTGATTTGACATGGCATCAAGGATTATGGGGAGAAGGCCAGGGAGCGGGGCTGAGGAGGAAAAAAAAAAGGATCAGTCATAATTGAATGGAGGAGCAGACTCGATGGGTGAAATTGTCTAATAATGCTCCCATGTCTTATGGTCTTACTTATGTCACTTATGAGGCTTTTGGCAGGATTTGAATTGAGATAATATTGTGCCTGTTCAGCAAAGATAGATGATCTTGAAGCATTTTGATGGAAACATTTTAGTGATGTGATGGCAACCAACTAGAATTGAGAAAATATCCTTTTTTAAAGAAAAGCTTAAGTTTTAATCCTTGCATATTGTACAGTTTTCAGTGCAATTATTTGTGGCAACATCTTTGCATAGATGGCAATAGAAAATGTTCAGGAATATTTTAGTAAAGCAGCGTGGTACCAAATACATTAGTGACAAACCAGTTGTCTTAGCTTTATTTAAGATTTAAGAATCTTTATTTAAGATTCAGCGTCTGAATCTGAATTCAATGGATAATGTCACTAAGATCTTGTAAACAAAACTCTGAGAGAAATTAGTCTGCAGAGCACAAAAGAAAATGACATGCATCTCTCAGACAATTATTGCCACTCATAAATATCAATGGCATTAGTATCATCAAGTTTCCCACCATCAACAACCTAAGGGTTGTGGCAACCCACTTCCTAGTGCACTCGACCAGCTCACAAATAGCCAGCGCGCCGGCACAAAGGCCAGGTCCGCAACAAAGGGAAAAAGCCTGCGGGGGTTTGTGAGTACGTGTTCCTTACAGCATCTGCACCTGGGGAGGGCGGGATGAGGGAGGCTTTAAAGCAAGGCTGTGAAGTTTGAATAAAATCATCTTTAATTGCAGTTTACCGACTCCATGTCGTTATTTAGCGCTGCGTGTAGCACACCGCTACAGGGTCACCACTGAGTAGAAATATAACCATACCAATCACTTGAGTATTAAGGCTGATACTATTAATGCAGAAGTTAGGTATCCTGTAGCAAGTCGCTCACTATCACGCCCAGAATTCATCCCATCGTTAACAAGGCCCATGTAATACTCTCCACTCATTTGGATGATTGTAATTTCTTTGAAGAGGAAATGGCCCTCTTGATTTGCTGCTCATCAACCAACCTAAACATTCATTTCTCAACCACCAGCACAATTTGAATGCAGTGTACATAGTACATTGCAGCTATTTGTCTAGACATAATTAATCCCTTTGTTCCACTTCGTCCTTTACTGCTACTGAAATCTTGTTTTTCTTTCCTCTTTCCCAGATCTGACAAAAAGTTATGGAAGGATCTGGTTCATTTTCCATGGATATTGTCTGACATGTTGAGTGTTTCAAGCATATTTTGTTTTCATTGCAGAATTCCAGGTTTTGTTTTTAAATATTTTATTTGTCTGCACTACCCTGACAACAACACCCAAATCTGTGATTTATACCATTAGGAAAGAAAATAGCAGCAAATACATGGGTACAACACGAACTGCAACTTGCTGTCCAATTCGCACTCCATCCTGACTTAGAAGTACAGTGAGTCCCTCTTCATTGTTTTGTCTGTTGCCTGGACTAAGAGTGGTTGGAGTCCTTTCACCAGAAAGACTGTAGAGGATCAGGAAGGTGGATTTCTACCATGGCCTTCTGAAGAGCAACCAGGATCCCTCATTTTCCGAAATATAGTTAGGCTATCTACTGATGTATATCTTACATGATACTTTGTTCACCTTTGAATTACAGAAATTGTTTAACCATCTTGGTGGGAAACCTTTGATTTTTGGTTAATAGGACTTGGGCATTCAAAGCTGCAAGAAGCATTCGGCTGTATTTCAGGATTGGAAGGAAGGGAGAGAGGGAGGGCACACACATATCTACAGTGGCATGCAAAAGTTTCAGCACCTCTGGTCAAAATCAGGTAATCTTTTACTCACTTAGCTATTCACAGTAACAGAAATTTTTCTAAAAAATTTGAGTTTGTGTCTTCAGGCTGGTGAGCCTGATATCAGTAGTGGGAAAGTTATTGGAAGGTCTGAGGGACTGGATATACAAGTCTTTGGATAGACATGGACTCATTAAGAATAGTCAACATGTCTTGTGCTTGGTAGGTCACGTCTAACCAATCTTACAGAGTTTTTCAAGGAAGTTACCAGGAAAGTTGATGATGGCAAGGCAATGGATGTTGCCTACGTGGACCTTAGTAAGGCATATGACAAGGTCTCACATGGAAGGGTGGTCAAGAAGGTTCAGTTGTTTCACATTAAACATTTGCTTTGAGGGTGGTAGTAAATGATGGCCTCTCGGACTGGAGGCCTATGACTAATGGTGCCGCAGGGATTGGTGCTGGGTCAGTTATTTGTCATCTACAATGCCCATAAAAGGTATTCACCCCCCCCCCCTTGGAAATTTTCATGTTTTATTGTTTTACAACATTGAATCACAGTGGATTTAATTTGGCTTTTTTGGCGCTGATCAACAGAAAATGACTTTTGTGTCAAAATGAAAACAGGTCTCTTCAAAGTGATTTAAATGAATTACAAATATAAAACACTAAGTAATTGATTGCATAAGTATTCACCCCACCACCACCACCACCACCCTTAATCTGACACACCAAATCATCACTGGTGCAGCCAATTGATTTTAGAATCACATAATTAAATGAACATCACCTGTGTGCAGTCAAGATGTTTCAATTCATTGTAGTAAAAGTACACCTGTATCTGCTAAGTCCAACTGCTGGTGAGTCGGTATCCTGGGAAAAACTACACTATGAAGACAAAAGAATACTCCAAGAACTCTGTGAGAAGGTTATTGAAAAACACAAGTCAGGAGATAGATACAAGAAAATTTCAAAGTCACTGAGTATCCCTTGGAGTACAGTTAAGTCATCAAGAAATGGAAAGAAAATGGCACAGCAGTAAATCTGCCGAGAGCAGGCCGCCCTCAAAAACTGAGTGATCGTACAAGAAAGGGAGTAGTGAGAGAGGCCAGCAAGAGACCAATGACAAATCTGGGGCAGGCTTCAGTGGCTGAGATGGGAGAGTGGCAAAGAGAAAGCCATGTAGTAAAACACTGCATGAAATCTCAACTAGAGTTTGCCAGAAGGCATATGGGAGACTCTGAAGTCAGCTGGAAGAAGGTTCTCTGGTCTAATGAAACCAAAATTGAGTTTTTTTGGCCATCAGACTAAAAGCTATATTTGACATGACCCTAACACCCAAACATAATCGAAAAAAAGCACCATCTCTACCGTGAAGCATGGTGGTGACTGCATCATGCTGTGCGGATGCTTCACTGCAGCAGGCCCTGAAAAGCTTGTGAAGATAGAGGGTAAAATGAATGCAGCAAAATACAGGGAATTCAATCAGAATCAGACCTCAATCCACATCAGAATTTGTGGCTGTACTTGAAAAGGGCTGTTCACTCATGGTCCCCATGCAATCTGACAGAGCTTGAACAGTTTTGTAAAGAAGAAGGGGGAGAAATTGCAGTGTCTAGATGTGAAAAGTGGATAGATAGAGACTCAAGGCTGTAATTGCTGCCAAAGATGCATCCACCAAGTACTGACTTGAAGGGGTGAATACCTATGCAATCAATTATTTTGTTTTATATTTGTAATTAATTTAAATCTCTTTGTAGATACCTGTTTTTAGTGTGACACAAAAGAATCTTTTTCTGTTGATCACTATCAAAAAAGTCAAATTAAATCCACTGTGATTAAAAGCTGTAAAACAATAAAACATGAAAACTTGGTGGGGGGAATTGAATACTTTTTATAGGCACTGTATATCAATGAGCTGGATGATAATGTGGTTAACTGGGTCAGTAAATTTGTGTATGACACCAAGATTGGAGGTGTGGTGGACAGCGAGGAAGGCTAACATGGCTTGCAGCGGGATCTGGACCAACTGGAAAAATGGGCTGCAAGATGGCAGATGGAATTTAATACAGACAAGTGCAAGGTGCACTTTGGGAGGACCAACCAGAGTAGGTCTTACACAGTAGGGCTCTGAGGAGTGTGGTAGGATAAAGGGATCTGGGAATATAGGCCCAAAATTCATTGACAGTGGTGTCATGGCTATATAAGGTTGATAAGAAAGCTTTTGGCACTTCAGCCGTCAGACGGGATGTTAAGCTGAAGTTGTATAAGACATTGGTGAGGCCTAATTTGGAATATTGTGTGCAGTTTTGTTCACCTACCTACAGGAAAAATGTAAATAAGTTTGAAAGAATATAGAGAAATTTTACAATGATGCTGCTGGGTCTGGAGGACCTGACTTATAAGGAGAGATTGAATAGATTAGGACTTCATTCCTTGAACGTAGAGGATTGGGAGGATACTTGATTGAGGCATACAGAATTATGAAGGGTATCGATGGGGTAAATGGCTTTTTCCACTGACGTTAGGTGGGACCACAACCATGGTAATGTGTTGAGGAAGAATGGTGAAAATTTTAAGGGGAACATGAGGGGAAACTTCTTCAGTCAGAGGGCTGTGAGTGTGTGGAACAAGCTGCCAGCGTAAGTGGATATAAGCATGATTTCAACATTTAAGAGATGTCGTGCTACTGGTCAATAGGAGTAGACAGTTTATATGGTTTGGCATGGACTAGATGGGCTGAAGGGTCTGTTTCTGCACTGTACTCTATGACATACCGAATCTCCTCAAACTCCAAGTGAAATGTGTCGATAGTGTGCTTTCATGGACACATGATGGATCTTCAGAGCAAACACGAGGAAATCTGCAGATGCTGGAAATTCAAACAACAACAACACACAAAATGCTGGTAGAACACAGCTACACACATGCTGTGTTCTACCAGCATTTTGTATGGATCTTCAGAGATGTTGACACCCAGGAACCTGAAACTGCTCACTGTTGTCGACTGTCATGAATAGCACGAAGAGTGCAGGTTATATCATAATATATGGGTAAAGCCCTTCCCACCATTGAGTACATCTACATGGTGCATGGTTTCAGGAAAGCAGCATCCATCATCAGAGACCCACCGCACAGGTCAGACTCTTTTCTCGCTACTGCCATCAGGAAGATGGTACAGGACTCTCAGGACTCACACCACAAGTTCAGAAACAACTATTACCCCCTTGGCCTTCAAGCTCTTTAACCAGAGGGTTAAACTGAACTGAACTGTTCGCATAACCAATGGACTCAATTTCAAGGACTCTTCATCTCATATTTTTGACATATATTTCTTTTCTCAGCTCAAACTGGTAAAATTTGAGGCCAAGCACATTCATTTCTCAACAGCTAGGAACTTGCAGACTATTCTAATGTTGTTTTATATTGTGGTTTTCTAGAGATTTACATAAATATTGCTGAGAAGGCCTTATTGTGTGGTGACTTTGGGATGATACCAGTTGCAGATCTTAGTATTGGGATCTTACTATCTTACTAACTGTTCATGTTCCAAAGTCTTTCAGTTTCTACTTGTAATTCATCATATTTCTGATGTTTTTCACTTATTGTTCTTGTATGTTACGTGTGTTTGGAAAGGCTATTTATTAAGCTGTTCTTGTTTGTTAATCCTGTAATATTGTAATTAAAATTAAATTATTATTTCAATTTTTTAATTTTTTGTATTTGCAGTTTGTTGTCTTTTGCACGTGGGTTGTCCGTCCTGTTGGTGCAGTCTTTCATTGATTCTATTATGGTTATTGAGTATGCCCAAAAGAAAATGAATCTCAGGGTTGTATATGGTGACAGATATGTACTTTGATTATCAATTTACTTTGAACTTATGACCTTTTAACGGCTACTTCCTGCAATTAGTCGTGAGAATTCCTGTTAGAAGCATGCAAATTTTGACTAAACATCCACTGTTTCTAAAACAGGGTCATAATTATATGAGGAAATCTAATGGTGTTATGTTCGAATATTTACATGAGGCCCTCAAGTTGTGTGATATGCAAGTCAGGGCAGTACAATGTGGAGAGTAACCTATTACCTGTGCAGCAGGCTCCCCCTCCATGCTACTGCTGCATCCAAAAGAATGGCAGAGACCAGTTTGGCACCAGTGGCATCGCAGGAGTTGCTAGTCAGCATTGAACTCAACATAGGACTGCCTTCAGGACTCCAGCTCTGAATTTTTCCTTGGAGTTTGCCCACAAAGCCTTCCCCAGGAGTGGGGAAAACCACAAGGCAACAGAATTTTAAGATCAGAGTTTTCCTTCTCCTAGATGAGCCTCATCTGACCAAATCTTTATAGAGCTTCACAAAACAGAAAACTGGTGTTGATAAACTGTTGATAAACTGGTGTTGTAGATAAAGTCATTGCTTCTTTAACTTACTTAAGAACTTAAAGATTAGTGTTTCTCCAGTCTCTCTGCATTATATTTATTTTCAAAGATATGGTGTGTTTTTGTTTATTTCATTAAGATAAAGCTTTTAAAGCTATCATTTGGTTTGGACATATACTTTTTTAAAAATCACTATTTTCTACAAAATCTAATTATTTTTGTATAAGTGTAATGAACAAAAGCAATTGTCATTTCTTGAAGTGGTTGAAGGATTATCACAGGTCATCTGGTCTCATAAAATAAGGGTGACTTTTGACAGAACATTCATGAGTTTCTTTTCAAAGCCAGTAAAAAGGTAGAGATTTCAACAGACCCTGCCTTTTCAAACTCTGTATTTTTCAGTCACTTCATTAGTCTCTGCATTCAGTGCCTCTTTCAGTACTCAGATTCAGAATATTGTTTCATTGCCTTTTCGATGACAAAGATTATTTTATTGTTACAAATGCAACTTTCATAGTTTATGTCAACAAAGAGCTCTCCAAATAGAGAAACAGAGTGGTATTGGACTAATCTCTTTCAAACAAAGAATAGCCAGAGGGTGAGAGGAGAGGACATCTGGCGGATAAGGGGTCAGTGTGATGGGGTTGATAATACACCATCACTTTCCATTTAAAGGGAGCAGAAATAAGTTATCTAATTGTACTGGAATGTGTTTAACAGTGAAGCTGTAAGTTGGTGATGATGTAATGTTCAGAGTCAAACTGTGCTATTACATTTCTAGAGCAAAAAAAAATGAAAATTGTTCACTTGGGGTAAGACAAATGGCATTAAATGAGGAAACACGCCATGAATTGCAAATGGGCCTGAGTTAATTTGTTGCTACAGTAGTGTTGCCCTACTGCTAAATGAAGGTGGTGTAATTATCTAGCTGGCAGAGATAATGTCAGCACCTCATTCCTCCTTACACGCCTGGTTTTTACATGAGTGCTAATTGAGCTCCAAGGTGACAACTTATTATATATTCTGATGGTAGCGTTTTTATCCTTTGCAAAATAGTGTTCTTAATTTTTGAATGAACAGCCCTTACCACATGTAGAACATGCAAAGTAAAAATATAAGTACATGATGCAAATGTGTAAATTTAACTCACAGAGGTAACATTCCCCTCCCTTCAAGCATCATGATTAGCTTGACTCTAATGATAATGCTTCAGGGAAAAAAGACTCCTGGTTATATCAACAGCTTGTAGTGAAAGGTCTATAAGTGTTATGTTACTTTATGTAAATTAGGGACACACAAACAAAAACAATTCAGTCAATGCAAAATCCATTTGAGTTGTGTATTAGTTATTGCAAACAGTTTGATCTGAATTTTGGATTTTTTATCAGCCATGCAAAAGGCATTGCCTTATGTGAGTTTTCAATAAACATAATGATCCATCCAGGAAAAAGTTCAGAAATGTATTTATTAAAATAATTTGAGGATTTCAAAGTATTTATATTTGTAGCAGATAAAGCATATAGTTCTGAAATAGTTCTGCACTCCTTAGAGCAAAAGGATTCTATAAGCCACTTCTAAAGAAATCTCAGTGCACTTTTTTCTTTCTTCTAATCACTCAGAGCACAATCAGTGAATGCATTGAAATTTTACATTTACCAATAAAAAGTAGAAAATGTTAATTTTAAAGAACTATTTGAAAAAGATACTTGGAAGTGTATTATTTTATTGAGGAGAGAAAGGAAACAATTAAAAAGATAGGATTCAAGTCAAAATGTAAATCGCTGCATGTATGGTGAGAAACATACTTTGTCGGATTTTTCATGTCTAACAAGGCTGATAATTTTCTCTGCTTTGCATTATGGAATTTATTCCTTGTTTCTCAAATGATATTAGGAGACTGTTATATTATCAGGAAAGAAATATAACAGTTTGGAGTTAAGCATGGTACATAAAATGTTGTTGTGTCTACGTAGACTGGAGTTTTGTACGGCACTATAGTGACTATGAAAGCACTTCATTGACTGTAAATAACTCCACTGTGTCCTAAGGTCAAGGAAGGCATAACACTTATCCAGGTCCTTCTTAATGTTTCTCTCATCAGTTGATTGACTGGTATCATGGACCACATTGATTTTTCTTAAAGAAAAAATTAATATATTCAGCTATTTTTTTCAATTAACATTGATAATTGTATGAACCTATTTCATTGATATCTGAAAAATAGAACTACAGGTACAGGTGTCCCCCACTTCACGAATGTTCACTTTATGCTGCTTCGCTTTTACAAAAGATCTACATTAGTAACCTGTTTTCGCATTACAGAGGATTTTCACTTTTACGAAAATTATAAATTATAAATTAATGGTTCTTCGTTTTACGCCATTTCGGCTTAAGAAAGGTTTCAGAGGAATGCTCTACCTTTGTAATGGGGGGGCACCTGTATAAACCATGGATGTGCATTAGTTATTTCTTGCAAAGTGGATTTTTTAGGGCAAATATCTTACAAAATTCTTAAATGTTTAAGTCTGTGTAGACCAGCACTAGAAGATGAATTCTGTTACAATGTTATGGCTAATGCTCTTTACCATAGTTTGTAGGTAACAAAGAACAAAGTTAGAACCTCTATTAGAGAAATAATTTTTAGAAGAAAGCTGACCAGCAATTTATTCCACTCTCTACCAGTATGTTCTCCACCATGCCTATATACCCACCCTGACATGGCTAGTTGCTTTCCTAACTAGCTTAGCTGAGATTTGTTTCTGGCTAGCATTACTGAGTTTGCTGTTTTTCCTCTCTGCTCTTCCCACTTAACCCAGAGAAGGCTCAGTGCTGAATTTTGATGGCAAAACAGCAAAATCTGAGAAATCCTCAAAATTAAACATGAGTTTGAAAATGAATCGAATGCATTACCTTTATCTTGTGGTATTATCCATTAAAAAAGATCCTGTAGTGTTCCTTAAAAATTAAATCCTCCCTGTTGTATAGAAGACCTCCTTTATGTGTTGTACCCCTTTATTGAGACTGCATCTTGTTATCTGAGGAATTCTAGATAAACATTTGTGTATTTTCTATTTTACAGGAACAGCAGGTCAGTACACTAACCTGCTAATCTAAATTCTGGATAAAACAATTTTTGTTCACAATATGCTAAATTTTTGGATATCAATGGGTGATGAATTTACTATTAAATTAAAATAGATTTTTGTCATGAATCTAAAACTCCAGAGTCTGAGGTAACCAACAAAATGGATCAATAATGAATCTGTAAAACCTCAATCATAGAGACCATTTGGATTGCAGTATTATTCCAGATAGGCTCAAGCAAATACAACTGAAGTCCATATAAAAACACTCAGTTAAAATGATGTGAAACAAAACTCCTCAAATTTGAGTTCTTAAAACTGTTTAAAAAATTTGATGTCCTGCTAGCTTCCGGCTTTAGAAAAACACTTTGTGCTTTTTTTAAGGCTGTTGATTAAATAATGTGCTGCCTGAAGTTATGAAACAATTCTTTTCTTAAGTTTCTAGTTAACCCTCAGCTGCATCTGCTGCTTTTTTTAATTGATGACCTTCAGGCAAGCTTCAACTCCTTCAGAATCTTAATTTTCTTTAGCAAATGACCTGATTCGAATCTCTGAGCCAATCATTCTTTTTTTTTATTACCTTTTTCTGGGACTATAGGCAAGATTTCGCTAGAATGGCTCTTTTGTAATGTGCAGGTTAAAGATTTTTATCTTGCAACACAATTCATACACTATAATTACAGTGGTATTAAATGAAGGACTCCTGCTTTCATGTCATAAAATGATTTTGTTAACTTCAGTAATTGAACATGTATTCTGCTACTCAAATAGAAGAAGTTACATTACAAATCAAAATATTACATCAAATCTCGATTGTGCATGACTAAAGTTCTAATGTGTAAAATTGTAGGTTTTTTTACAATGAAAAATATTTCTACAAAGCAGCAATTAATCTACAGGTTGAAAACAAATAATTTGACAATTACACAATTACATTTTTGTTTCATGTGTATTTTCAGATTTTGCAATTCTGAGGTTTATTAATGTTGCATGATTCCTTTGGTTGAGATAAATGGAAATACTGCAAGTAGTTTAAGAGCTCATCCTTTTACACAGATTAAAAGCTTAGATAATGAAACAAGGTTTTTTTTATGAAGTGGGTAAGAATAGAGGATGACGTTGACCCAACTATCTGCAATCCATGATTATTAATGTTTATATTAAATAGTTACTTTATTTGGAAATCTAAAATTCCTGTAAGTTACCCATAGTTCACAAGTTGCATATTATTGAAATACTTACTGGTAACAGCACTGGCACAACTTTCTGTAAATGGATATAAAATTTGAATAATTTACTAGCCAAAATAGTCTGGAGCTTAACCAGCCTAGTACAATGATGTCTCCATTCTGTGTTCCCTCCCCAGCCATCTGAGCATTATGCAGCCATCTGAGCAGCAGCCGTATTTTTGACTTGGCCCTTTGTCAGCCCAATATGCCTATTGACAGTGTTTGAATGAGAATTTGGAAAAGTGACAAGAAATTAAACAAAAAAGCGAGGTTGGGGATCAATAAACTGCAAGAGCAAAGAAATGTTTTGTAAAACTGATAGGAAGGATGAAAAGTGATTAAAATTAACTTTTAATGATTAAATTATCTGTGCATGGAAAATATTTGTAATAATTTCAAAAATTTAAAAAAGTGGTTAATAGTCATTTATCTCAAAGCCACGTTCATTAATTTGTAGCAAGATATTTAATTTATGAAAATCAGCTGTGCTTGATTAAGTTAGTGTCTTATGTGTTAAAGTAATAGTTAAACCAGCCAACAGACACTAAATGTTCCAGTTTGTGGTGTCCCTCTGATGATGGTCATCAGGTGAAAAAGCCAGTCAAAATTACATATTACATAATGATTTATTTTTGCATCTGCTCAGCCCAAAATATATACTCTGGTTCACCGTCAATGAATACAATACAGCTTAAATTCCCTCTTAAATCTCTGCCATTGAATTTACTAAGTTAAGAGTGCAATATAAATGACGTTACTATTGTCCTCAGTTTGGCTATTGAAATGTTGCGTATCATGCAACTTTCTTTGCTTTATGAAACACAAATTGGGAGGCTTTTCATTGCTGTATGGGGCAACCTGGATAAATGTAATTAGTAATGGACAAATATTTTTAAAAAATAAACTACAGTTTTAGCTTGTACTATAAAATGCAGAAACAAACTACACCTTTTGCAATGTGGTTAGCCAGTATCCTAGACTAAAAAAAAGTCACACATCTGTCTGCAAGCATCAGCTCACTTTCTACCTAAGCTGTTCAAAGCTTTGTGATGCAGTCAATTTAAAAATGCACATAATTTGGTGGTGTTGAGAGGACTGACCTCATTCTGTGTCTGAGAAGGAGCCTTTTGGAGAGAGAAACTGGAAGATGGGTACCAGTTTCAGAGCTGTCAATCAACATCCTCATCCTGATTGGCACACAGGTAAGTAAATTTTGCCCCGATTATCATCTAACCACCTTCAGCTGATAAATCACGACTTTTCCATGTAGAATAATATCAATAACTGATAAATTAGAACTCTATGTTGAATTCCATATCAGCAAGGGCACAGAATGTGTACAGTACTGCCACCATTGATTTAGTCAGTAATGATCTGGAGTGGCCACCACTCAGTCCTTATGGCGACTGGTTACTAACTTCATATTGAATCTCCCTCCAATATCTCATTGTGCCTTATTTATAAGAAGGGATAAAATAAAAGTTATAATGACGTAATCAGACTATTTCTGCATCTATTCATCCTTTGTGTAAATGTATTGTGCCAGATCCCCAATCACTTCCTTTTCACCCTTCATGTGCTCACGTTGGAAAATCTGGCCTTCAGTAGCATCATTTTCAGGATGTTTAGAATCATAGCCTCAAATCTACAGCTATTTGGTATCTCCCAGAAGCAGTCTGTAATGTAATGTGAGCTCATGAATGTAAGTCTCACTGTCTTCCAGGTTAGAAACTGAAATCAGCCCTTCAGTCCTCTTGGAAGACGCTGGGGGACCCTGGGAAGCACATTGGAGCTACAAGAGACTGCAGAACTGGAATCTGGAGCAAAAAACAAACTGCTGAGTTCCTCCAGCAGTTTGTTGTTTTTTTTTTTGTCCCATGAAGCTCAGTGAGTTCCCATGGTGTCAAGGCCAAGAATTCTTCCTTGATTCAGTGCAGATTATCTGGTCATTTTTACCGGCATTCTTTGGCGATACAAGATGTTGTTGGATTTCTTACTTTACAAAAGCAAATACACTCAGGCTGCTTAACGCTGAGAATGCGTCCCTTGGAGGTGGAGTGCTATGTGAATTGGTACTATGCGGGGTCATTATAACAATGGACATGTGTGCCTGATTTTTAAAAAATCAAACACACAAATCGGCCTAACCTGTACATCAGTGGAGTAGCAACACATCGCAGTAGCAGCGAATGGAAGCAGGGGTTGGTTATGTCTTAGAGGAGGGACCAGGCTATGGGTCCTAACATTGGCTTCCTCTTCAAGTAGGCATCAAGATTGACAGTCCTTTCTTAAGTTTCCTCCAATGAAGCAGTTCTCAATAGCAGGAAATCATGTCAAGAACACCTCTCTTTGCCTTATTGCTTCGCTATCAGTCAGTTTCATTATTGATGAACATTGCAAATTTCACAGAGGTGCCAACATCAGCCTGATGCTCACCAGCTTTCAAACACCGTATCACTTGCAGTTTCACATCCATGCAAATGCTCTTCAATATACTACCCTCACTGGAAGTTGCAGGCCGTTTTCCAGACATTATGGAATAAATTGGTGAGGGTGCAAGAACATTGACACATGGGGGAGGTAGAGCATGAACTAATACCTGAGTGGCTGAGAGTACATGTAAAGCGCTGTCATTGGTTGATTTAATGTTTACTGTAATGGTAGCTGCTCTTGAGAAGTTTTAAGTGTTGAGAATAAATTTTTGTCATTTTTAAAAATTTCAATAATTGAATAACCTCATTGTAACAAATCAGCACTATGCTGGGTAGCTTTATGCAGGGTCTAAGTGTATATAAATTGACCATAGAACACTTGGGTTGCTTAAATACTGCTAATTTGTTTATGTTGTGTCACAGATAGAAGATTTTTTTGTAATACACCTTCAACTGTAATTTCTTAGAGGTATAGTATTATCTCTGAGGTCAGATAGCAGTTGTGGGAGATGCTTGTGGAGTACAAAACATCCATTAATGGAGTTTCATATTGATTTTTGCCTGTGTGTCATGTTCACTGTTGTACTTGGAGTCCTTTATTTCAGAAGTGAATAAGGTAGGGCAGGTGATCATAGTGCAAAAATCAAAATTAGCTATCTCAAGATTAGTTTACATTAGCTATTATCTGAAACCTCAAAGAAACACTGAATTTTTTAATATTCTGTGAACTGAGCTGAGCTCAGTAATTTAAAAAAAGAATAATTGAATCAATGTAGCATTTGTGTATTACTATATGCTTGAATTCATTACAGAAACTTATTGAGTACCAATAGTACAATTGTCTGCTAGTTACTGTGTTCCAAGTTATTTGAAAATAAAATGATTCTAAGACTTTTTTATGAACTTTACTTTCACATAAATGTTTGCATTTTGATTTAAAAATAAATCCAGCTATCAGCAGAATTACAGTGCCTACAAAACCCTATGTTTTATTACTGAACATTTCTAAGCACCAAATTTCTCCTTCAGTGAGCTGTCAAATTAAAAGGCTTCCTTATCCTGAGGACATATCTTCCCCCCACCCCCCCATCTCAGTGTCATAGTTCTGTCTTGAGTATTGCAATGATACTTAGCAAATATTATATCAAACCTGCACATAGCAGTCTAATTGCGACTGTTACCATTTTTTATCTAGCTCTATGACCACCTACCAGCTTGTATTCTTTGCCAAGGCAAATAGAGAGAAATAAGCTGCATGCTTTCTTAACTGTGCTATCTATCTTTATATCTATCTTCAAATATATATGGGCATGTGCTCCATAATCCCTCTCTGTTTCTACACTTTTCAACAAGTACTTAAGATCGTGATAAATAAGAATAACAATAGGATATTCAGCCTTCAAGCCTGTCCTGTCATTCAGTAAGATCATAACTGATCTGATTTTATAGCTTTATCTCCCTTTCACTGCCTGATTTCTATATCACATTCCCCAAAAACCTATCTCAGAGTTGAGTAAACTTAGTGACTCACAATGCACATATCTTCAAATTTTTGCAATTCTCTGAGCAAAGAAACTGCATATTATTACTGTCTTGAACAGTGAACCGTTTACCTCAGATTTTGCCTTTTCAAGGACTTCATCTCATGTTCTCAATACTTACTGCTTATTTATTCTTCATTATTATTTCTTTCTTTTTGTATTTTCACAGTTAGTTGTCTTTTGCACACTGGTTGAATGCCCAGAAGCAATGATCTTTCATTATTCTATTATGGCTGTTATTCTATTACGGAATTATTGAAAATGAATTGCGGGGTTGTATATGGTGACATATGGATACACTGATAATAAATTTACTTTGAACACTGAACTTTGGTACCAGATCTCCACAGTTGAGAAAGTAAACATACCCTGTCAGATTTTTACTATTTCAGTGAGATTATCATTCAAGTTCTTTATTCCAATGAGCATAGGGTTCTTATAGCAGCCCTCATTCCAGCAATCAATTTATTGAGCATTCAAAGCACCAATAACAAGCCAATATTTATTTAAGTAAAGGGACTAAGCAGTCTAAATTAATTTGTGTTCTTGCTAAGTTACATACTCGCTTAACATCAGTGATTTCACTTGTGGCTGCAGTCTAGAAGTGTGTTATCTCCTATTTAAACAGGAGTTTTTGCATTGCTGGAACTCCAGGGTAACATGTACAAAATGCTGGAGGAGCTCGGTAGGTCAGGCAGCATCTATGGAAATGAATAAGCAGTTGACATTTCAGGCAGAGACCCTGAAACCATTTTGTATGTGTTATCTCCCACTTAGAAACATAGAAAACCTACAGCACAATACAGGCCCTTGGGCTCACAAAGCTGTGTTGAACATGTCCCTACCTTAGAACTAACTAGGCTTACCTTTAGCCCTCTATTTTTCTAAGCTCCAAGTACCTATCCAGGGGTCTCTTAAGAGACCCTATCGTATCCGCCTTCCTTCCGCCGCCGGCGGCCCATTCCACGCACTCACTACTCTCTGAGTAAAAAACATACCCCTGACTTCTCCTTTGTACCTCTTATGCGATTTGATTTTTTTTTTTGTTTACCATGATTCACCAGTTCCAATTGTGAATGGTAGTAGACTTCTCACATGTGGAAGGAAATGAAGGATTTTCCATAAATTTCCATCTTCAAAGATGGTGGAGCTGAGATTATAACTTCAAAAAACTGCAAAGCACCTACTACATTCAATACATTAAATTACCCAAAGGAAGTATTAGCTAACAAACTACTTCCATTGAAACTTATGAACTTTGCAAGAAGACTACCATAGATGGTTGGTAATAATTGGATCCATTATTTGTGCATGAATATAAATATGAAAAATTGAGATGGGACCTGCAGCTAACCTTGTGCCGTATGCAGATTCACATGGAGTAAATCAGCAGAAAACAGAAACTGAATACATGTCCTATAGATCTGTGGTGAGAATAGTCAGCTCGCACAGCAATGGACTGCAAGTTCTGGCCATTCCTTTCATAAGTTTAGGCAGCTTGTATTTACTAGCAATATAACTCATAGTCCTGCTGAATTTTTTTAAGAAATTACACAAAAGGCAGAAGCCGCCAAGTGATTCTCCCAGTGGTCTTAAAGCTTAACTGTTAATGTTTAAAAAATTGTAGGTGGCCATTCGCCACTTGTTTTTGAACCCTTCAATCATTTCTTCCTTGCATCAGTCATTTTCTCCATCTCTCTCACTTGATGCATGGATGTTAGCTTCCATCTTCTTGTGTAGTTGTCAGTTGTTAGTAACTGCAAGCTTTGTTTAGTCTACTTAACTTTTATTGTCTTAATACATTATAAGGTTGCTTTTCCAAAACTGCCCTATCAAATTGAGAGTAATTATACCACCATGAGGGAAATTTCTCTCCTTGTTTCCACCTATCTTTCAATATATGAAGTCAGCATGAGTTTGATTTAGTTTATGTTATTAGAAGATACAAATTGAATTAATCAGTTAAGGAATATGTGTCAGCACCACTGAGAGTAGAGCAACAGGGAAGGAGATGTGGAGAAATAGTGAGTGAGCAAAACTATCAGTCAAGGAGACACCGTGAGAAAGCTTGAGGAGCAGAAGGGCAAGCATGATGCAAGAGAAACAGCAGGTCAATAGAGTGAAAGAGAAACAATTAAAGAGGAAAAAATGTAACTCAGTAATACTTAGTATCATCTAAGTCAATCAACTTGTTTTGGACTAATTGTGTCATGGATGCACTGAAGCTTTATTCAGAGAGCTCCTTTTAATAATGTATGTAAAGTGTTAAAAGATTATAAAAATGAATTGTTCTGCAATCCACATGTAAACCAAACCTGACGTGTTAAAGCTGCTTTTTTATATGCATATAAAAAAAAGACCTCTGGGAATAAGATAATAGATATAGTTTAATTTTATTGCAGTGCTATAAAGATAACTGTACCACAATGAAATAATTTCTATAATAGATAATGCTGCATAAGGCCCTACAACTTTAAGTGGAGTCATGGTTCTGTAGTTTGTGCTTCCATTTGATAATAACTGAGCTAAGGAGAATGCAAAAAGTATATATTATTTCAGTTGAAATGAAAGACCTAGCATGACTTAAACAGGAATGTGGAACTAAGAATGAAGTAATTGACTCAGTATGTTCCTTTGTAGCTTAAAGCTTGTCAGAACATTTAAAATGACAACCAATGGACATAACTAATCAGCTGTGGTAATTAAAGCCATTTCAATTAATGTTCCATGGCATTGCTCACATGTAAAACATAAAATAAATTTGTGCTTTTCGTGCTGTAACTCTCAAGAACTCTTGAACTTGCTGACAGTTGTTTGCAAATGTTACCCTGTGTGAACTCTCTCTAACTTTGGCCACTTATATTGTCTAATGGCAGAACAGGAACAATTTCCAATTATTTAGGATGGAAACATCACCAGAATAACCCTGGTTTAGGTTAGTGTTTCTTTTCATTAAAATTAAGAGAAATGAGTTTACTCATTTATAATTTTGCTTCAGAGAAGTTTTTTTTATTCATGCCATTGAGAAACAATCATTCAAAGCTGATTAGACCATTGGGTGAGATTTAGCCAATACCAATCTGTTCTCTAAATACTTCCATGGGTAGTGTTTATTGTGTACTCATTATGGCCACTTTTAATCTACTCACACCCAGAAATCCTCTGTCAATTAAAATACTTTCATGGAGGATAGAGCTGACTCCAAAACAAAGATGCATACATCAGGATGCTCTTTATTGACTACAGTTCAGCATTCAATACTAAACCCCTCAAATCTAATCAATAAGCTTCAAGACCATGACCTCAATATTTCCATGTGCAATTAGATCCTCGGTTTCCTCACTTGCAGATCCCAGGTTGTAAAGATTGGCAACAACATCTCCTCCACAGTCTCCATCAGCACAGGTGCTTAGCCCCCCTGTTCTACTCACTGTATACTTTCGACTGTGAGCTAAGCATAGCTCCAACGCCATGTTTAAGTTTGTTGATGACACCACTGTTATTGCCTGAATCAAAGGTGGTGATGAATCAGCATTTGTTTGAAAATGTGGCTGAGTGGTGCTGCAACACAACTTCTTAATCAATGTTAGCAAGACCAAGGAGCTGATTATTCACTTCAGGAGGAGGAAACTAGAAGACCGTGAGCCAGTTCTCATTGGGGGAATCAGAGGTGGAGAGGATCAGCAACTTTAAGTTCCTCAGTATTTTCAGAGGACCTGTGCTGGGCGCAGTGCAAAAATGCAATTTGAAGAAGAAAGCACAGCGTTGCCTCTACTTCCTCAGAACTTTTTGAAGATTCACCATGACATCGCAAACTTTGACAACTTCTCAATGTGTCATGAAAAGTATATTGACTGGCTGCATCACAACATGGTATGGAAAACACCAATGCCCTTGAATGGAAAATCCTCCAAAAATTAGTGGATAAGGCCCAATCCATCATGGGTAAAGCCCTCCCCACTATTGAACATATTTACATGGAGTGTTGTCGCAGGAAAGCAACATCCATCATCATGGCCCAACCAGCCAGGTCATGCTACTTTCTTATTGCTGCCATCAGGACAAAGGTACAGACCAGCAGGTTCAGGAACAGTTATTACCCCTCAACCATCAAGCTCTTGAACTAGAGGGGATAACTTCACTTAAACTCAGTTGCCCATCAGTGAACTGTTCCCAAAGCCTATGGAATCACTTTCAAGGACTCTTCATCTCATGTCCTCTATCTTTATTGCTTATTTTTTATATTATTATTATTATTATTACTTTTATTTTACATTTGTATTTGCACAAGTATTTTTGCACACTGGTTGTCCACCCTGTTGGGTGCAGTCTTCATTAATTCTATTATGGTTATTGGATTTATTGAGTATGCCTGCAAGAAAACAAATCGCAGGGCTGTATATGACATTAGGTATTTTGATAAATTTCCTTTGAACTTTGACTTCATATAATTTTGTCCTTGAGTGATTTACATGAGGTAAGTACTGATATTTTTCATAGGTCAGTAGTAAGCAAAATCTGGACTAATGCCACATTGCAAAGATGTAGGTTAGTTATTTTCCAGGTACTATTTTTACAAAGTGTTTCTTAGAAAGCATTGTCTCTTCAGTACCTCTTTTATGTTTCTCATTGCCAACTCCTCTCAAATTGTATTCTATCATCTGGATGGAAGCCTGCTGATTTATTTTTAATTTATAAAGGAAGGAATTACTATGTTGAAGTTTATCTGAACCACTTTAGATAAGAGTAATGGCTGCAAGGGAGAAGGGGAAATATACTTTTTGAATATTCAAGCTTGAATGTTTAATAATTTTAATACACTTTTGCATTATTTTAGGAATCAGCGACAATCAGAGTCAGTTCAAGTTCATGCTTATCATCATTTGATTATACATATATATAACCAAACAAAACAGTGTATCTCCAAACCACAGTACCATAACCATATAAAAATCACAGCACAGAAACAGGCCATCTTGGCCCTCCTAGTCCGTGCCGAACTCTTAATCTCACCTAGTCCCACCTACCCGCACTCAGCCCATAACCCTCCACTCCTTTCCTGTCCATATACCTATACAATTTTACCTTAAATGACACAACTGAACTGGCCTCTACTAATTCTACAGGAAGCTCATTCCACACAGCTATCACTCTCTGAGTAAAGAAATACCCCCTCGTGTTTCCCTTAAACTTCTGCCCCCTAACTCTCAAATCATGTCCTCTCGTTTGAATCTCCCCGACTCAATGGAAACAGCCTATTCACGTCAACTCTATCTATCCCTCTCAAAATTTTAAATACCTCGATCAAATCCCCCCTCAACCTTCTACGCTCCAATGAATAGAGACCTAACTTTTTCAACCTTTCTCTGTAACTTAAGTGCTGAAACCCAGGTAACATCCTAGTAAATCGTCTCTGCACTCTCTCAAATTTATTGATATCTTTCCTATAATTCGGTGACCAGAACTGTACACAATATTCCAAATTTGGCCTTACCAATGCCTTGTACAATTTTAACATTACATCCCAACTTCTGTACTCAATGCTTTGATTTATAAAGGCCAGCGTTCCAAAAGCCTTCTTCACCACCCTATCTACATGAGACTCCACCTTCAGGGAACTATACACTGTTATTCCTAGATCTCTCTGTTCCTCTGCATTCCTCAATGCCCTACCATTTACCCTGTATGTTCTATTTGGATTATTCCTGCCAAAATGTAGATCCTCACACTTCTCAGCATTAAACTCCATCTGCCAATGTTCAGCCCATTCTTCTAACCGGCATAAATCTCCCTGCAAGCTTTGAAAACCCACCTCATTATCCACAACACCTCCTACCTTAGTATCATCGGCATACTTACTAATCCAATTTACCACCCCGTCATCCAGATCATCTATGTATATTGCAAACAACATTGGGCCCAAAACAGATCCCTGAGGCACCCCGCTAGTCACCGGCCTCCATCCCGATAAACAATTATCCACCACTACTCTCTGGCATCTCCCATCTAGCCACTGTTGAATCCATTTTATTACTCCAGCATTAATACCTAACGACTGAACCTGCTTAACTAACCTTCCATGTGGAACTTTGTCAAAGGCTTTGCTGAAGTCCATATAGACTACATCCACTGCCTTACCCTCATCAACATTCCTTGTAACTTCTTCAAAAAATTCAATAAGATTTGTCAAACATGACCTTCCACGCACAAATCAATGCTGGCTACTCCTAATCAGATCCTGTCTATCCAGATAATTATTAATACTATCTCTAAGAATACTTTCCATTAATTTACCCACCACTGATGTCAAACTGACAGGTCATAATTGCTAGGCTTACTTCTAGAACCCTTTTTATACAATGGAACCACATGAGCAATATGCCAATCCTCCGGCACAATCCCCGTTTCTAATGACATCTTAAAGATCTCCGTCAGAGCTCCTGCTATTTCTACACAAACTTCCCTCAAGGTCCTGGGGAATATCCTGTCAGGACCCGGAGATTTATCCACTTTTAAATTTCTTAAAAGCGCCAGTACTTCCACCTCTTTAATTGTCATAGGTTCCATAACTTCCTTACCTGGCTCCCACACCTTACATAATTCAATATCCTTCTCCTTAGTGAATACTGAAGAGAAGAAATGATTCAAAATCTCTCCCATCTCCCTCGGCTCCACACATAGCTGACCACTCTAATTCTCTAAGGGGCCAATTTTATCCCTCACTATCCTCTTGCTTTTAATATAACTGTAGAAACCTTTCGGATTTACTTTCACCTTATTTGCCAAACCAACCTCGTATCTTCTTTTAGCTTTTCTAAACTCTTTCTTAAGATTCCTTTTACATTCTTTATATTCCTCGAGCAATTCCTTTACTCCATGCTGCCTATATCTATTCTAGACATCCTTCTTTTCCCAAACCAAATTTCTAATATCCCTTGAAAACCATGGTGCTTTCAAACCTTTAACCTTTCCTTTCAACCTAACAGGAACATAAAGATTCTGTACCCTCATAATTTCACCCTTAAATGACCTCCATTTCTCTATTACATCCTTCCCATAAAACAACTTGATCCAATCCATTCTCTCTAAATCCCTTCACATCTCCTCAAAGTTGGCCTTTCTCCAATCAAAAATCTTAACTCTAGGTCCTGTCCTGTCCTTCTCCATAATTATATTGAAGCTAATGCTATTGTGATCACTGGACCCGAAGTGCTCCCCAACACATACATCTGTCAGCTGACCTATCGCATTCCCTAACAGGAGATCCAACACTGCCCCATCTCTAGTCGGTACTTCTCTGTATTGTTGCAAAAAACTATCCTGAACACATTTCACAAACTCTGAACCATCCAGCCCTTTTACAGAATGAGCTTCCCAGTCTACGTGTGGAAAATTAAATCTCCCACAATCACCACCTTGTGTTTACTACAAATATCTGCTATCTCACACATTTGCTCTTCCAACTCACGCTCCCCATTAGGTGGCCTATAATACACTCCTATCAGTGTTACTACACCTTTCCCATTCTTCAATTCCACCCAAATAGCCTCCCTAGAGGAGCTCTCTAATCTATCCTTCCAAAGCACCGCCATAAGATTTTCTCGGACAAGCAATGCAACACCTCCTCCTCTGGCCCCTCCTACTCTATCACACCTGAAGCAACTAAATCCAGGAATATTTAGTTGCCAATCACACCCTTACTGCAACCATGTTTCACTAATAGCTACAACATCATAATTCCAGGTATCAATCCACGCTTTAAGCTCATCCACCTTTCTTACAATGCTCCTAGCATTAAAATAGATACATTTAAGATACTCTCCACCTCCTCCTCTGTTTTCATCCCTAACAATGCATTCAAATTTATTATCCTTTTCTTTCTTCTCCCCTACATCTTCGGGCTGAGTGCATCCCTTCTCCATCACCTGCCTTTCCTCCCTCACACACTGTCTACTTACTTGCTCTACTGGTGAACTAACCTCTTCTCCCATAGTTTCCTCAAATTGATTCCCGCCCCCCCCCCCATCTTACTAGTTTAAAGTCTGCCCTGTAGCCATAGCAAACCTCCCCGCTAGGATATTGGTCCCCCCAGGATTCAAGTGTAACCCGTCCTTCTTGAACAGGTCACGCCTGCCCCAGAAGAGGTCCCAATGATCCAGAAACTTGAATCCCTGCCCCCTGCTCCAATCCCGCAGCCACACATTCATCCTCCACCTAATTCCATTCCTACTCTCACTGTCGCGTGGCACAGGCAGTAATCCCGAGATTACTACCTTTGTGGTCCTTCTTCTTAACTGCCTTCCTAACTCCCTATACTCTCGTTTCAGGACCTCTTCCCCTTTCCTACCTATGTCATTGGTAACTACATGTACCACGACCTCTGGTTCCTCACCCTCCCACTTCAGGATATCTTGGACGCAATCAGAAATGTCCCGAACCCTGGCACCAGGGAGGCAAATTACCATCCGGGACTCCCGATCACCTCCACAGAACCGCCTGTCTGAACCCCTGACTATCGAGTCCTTATTACTATGGTCCTCTTTCTTCTATCCCTACCCTTCTGAGCTACAGGGCCGTCCTCTGTGCCGGAGGCCCGGCCACTGTCACTTCCACCAGGTAGGCTGTCCCCCCCCCCCCCCCCCAAACAGTACTCAAACATGAGTCAAGCGGTACAGCCACTGGGGTACTCTCTAGTACCTGCCTCTTCCCCTTCCTGACCATGACCCATCTATCTGCCTCCCGTGGCCCCGGAGTGACCACCTGCCTGTAACTCCTCTCAATCACCTCCTCACTCTCCCTGACCAGGCGAAGGTCATCGAGCTGCAGCTCCAGTTCCCTAAGGAGCTGCAGTTTGGCGCACCTGGCGCAGAGACTCCAGGACCTCCCACATCCGACACCGAGAACAACAAGCTGCCCTCACACTCATACTTCCCAAATAACTGAAAATAACAAGAACTAAAAGATAAGCCTACTGTGCCCTCTTCCGCCTGAGCCCAAGCCCTACACTCTGCTCCCGGCGCACTCCGCTGCCCACAAACGAGGCTGCGTTCTTTTTATATCTTCCCTCCTTCCCAGGCCTCCTTCACGCGCCTGCGCAGTCCCGCCTCTCAGATCTCCGATCTGAGACGCAATTGGACAATTTGAAAATGGCCGCTGCCGCACTTCCTCTCAAAGCCTTGCTGTCCTCTCCCACAATACATATCATACATAACACATAAAACAAAATGTTATCACAAATAAGTGAATAAAATATCACTTAAAATGTATGTGAAGTGCACAGCGCAGGTAAACTCTAAACAGCTCACTGCTCTAGTAACAAGACCTTGCTGGTGGCAGGGTCTTCATCAGTTCAAAGCCGGGGGAAAAAGATGTTACCCAGTCTGGCAGTCCTAGTTCTGATGTTCCTGTACTTCCTTCTTAATGACAGTTGGTCAAAGAGATTGTGGGGTGGGTGGTCAAGATCCATAACAATGTTAGGATTATCAATAGCTGGCAAAGTTTTATGCAGTGATTTGTCAGTTAAATTTGCCATCCATTACTTGGATGAAACATACTGTGGTTATGTACATGATGTAATTTCTTTAAGGACTCTCTATTTAGGATTGGACTTTGCCCACCAGTGAGGCAACATGAAGTGAATCCAGCATAGGTTTTGACTGAGGTCACAGGTGCAGGAGACCTCAGCAACATAGTTCTGAGATTCTGCCTTGGAAAGCCTCATGACTCCTTGAGACTGGAGGCAGGGCTTGCATGGAAGCTTCTGACCTATTAAACCCAAGAGAGTAATTTAAGCTTCCAAATATCTCCATTATTCTGATATTTAAAAAGTGTTGCAATGGAAATAGGTGACTGGAAAATATTTGTAAAAATTATTAAAGAAATGAAAGTAATTCACAGCCTATTAAAATATAAGGATTATTTAGGAACTGAGTTAAGAAAAATAGTCAATTATGTATTTTTCTCCACCTGATTTTCAGTCTGGAGGTTCCTATTCATAGGAATAAGAACACAGATGCCAAGCTCATTTTGATTGACATAGAATAAGAGATGCAAATTCCACTACATAATGTTGGGTAATACCACCAATTTACTATGATTTTGTTGAGACTGACTGTAGATCTAGAGCCATAGAAGAGTAGTGGCATCTGGAACTCAGCAAGGTCAGGATTTGCCAAGGTCGGTGTAAGGGTCTTGTAGTGAAACTTACTTGAGACCCCGCCGTTGGTCAGGGTTGACTATGGATGTTGTGTGCTGTCTACAACTGTCTATACAAGCCAGGGTAATACGGTATGGAAAGCAAGTTGTTGCCCATATAGTAGGCTCCCCATCTCCACACAGCTAATGAATCCAAAGGAACAGCAAAGACTGATCTAGTTTGGCACCAGTGGATTTGTAGGAGTTGCCAGTCAATATTGAACTCATTGTTGGACTGCCTTACGGACTCCAGCTCTGGACTTTTCTTCAGTGTTTATTCCTGAAGCCTTCTCCAGGAATGGGTATAGTTGCAAAGCAGCTGAGGTTTGAGGTCAGAGTTTTCCTTCTCGATGAGCTGCCAACAACCTCTGATGAGTCCCATCATTCTGTATGACTGGTTTTAAGGCACCAATAACCCGCCTTTGCCCATTTTCCTATCAGTAGGTGCAGTTCTGCCTAGCTTAGTAGCTAAGCCATACATGAAAGTCAGGAGCTGGACTTGGTTGTCTGAGACTATTTGAGACACAAGCCATTGGGAGCATTTAATCGCCAGTGGGAGCTTATCCCCACTACTCCCCCTGGCTGTGACAACCTTAAGGAAACTTACTAATGGGAATTATTTACAGGAGGAGCAAGAAATGCCAGTAGCTCCTTTTGGAATTAGCATTTTGACATCATTATTTAGCTCAATATTTTTCGTTTAGGCTGGAGGTAATTTTGCTGTAATTTGATACAGGTAATGAAAGTTGCCTCATTTTTATTTTTTTTTTGTTCTTTCAGTCTATAAATTTACTATAAATTGCTTTAACTGCATGAAGAAGATGGCATCAGTGAATAACGTGACCAAAGGCTACATTCTTCAGACAGTTTGCAAAACTACTTTTACTACTACTACTTTCAAATATGATTCTGCTACTATTGGAACTTGTCATTTACATTTTGATGGTGTGTTTTCTGGTTACTTGAGCAATCTGGTGCTTTGCTGTCTCCAGGGAAGTTTAGTGAGGTTTCAAACAGAGTGTGTGATCTGGAAGCCAAGAAGCCTGGCGATGGAGCACGAGCTCATGATCAACTCCATTTCTTGCTGATTAATGCATGCGCAAGATTGAAATCAAGGTGAGAGCAGAGTGTGAGCGGGTGTTCAGCACTCTCTGCCTGTGTTTGACCGATCTCTTGTTTCCCTCTCTCACTCGTTGCTGCCAAGGGAAGGTGCTTATGTTTGACTGGTCTCTCTCCCTCTTGCTCGATGGTGCCGGAGTCCTGGATCTTGGGCAAGGTTTAATAGATGTGGTTTGTGGATTGAATTTTGTAGGTCATGTTGTGATGTATTTCTGATTTCTGGTTACTCCTTTTTGATTACTATTTTGTGCAATTTTGATCAGGGTGGACTGGCTCTGGCCTGCAGTCAATGCTAAATTGAACTGAACTGAAATTTCTTCGGCTGTTTCAGTGAATCTGTGGTCTGATGTCTCATATTGTGTTTTTCATTCATTTCCTGTCATTTGTGCAATTTGTTTATCTTTGCACACGCTAAGTGTTTGATGTTTTCTTTGAATGGGTTCCATAGTGTTTGTGGGAAGACTCGTCTTAGGGTTGTATACTGCATACATACTTTGATAATAAATGTACTTTGAATCCTTGAAGAATAATTATTTCCAGTTCAGTACTTTGACTTCACTAACACATGTTGTTTGGTGTAGGTAATTTTGGTGCTGCACACTTACTGACTTGACCTATATAGGTAAAAATACTATTGAAGCTTGTTGTGCCATGATCCTTAACAGCAAGGTAGAAGGGTCTTTAAGCAAAATCATCATAAATGATCATCTAAACCAATTGAGTAGCTGAAGGTTTATACCACAAATGCATTTATATAAAATAATGAGCTACCATAATGCATTTAATATCCAACACTTCTAATATGAAACTCCTGAACTGGCTTCACTTGTTTCTGTGCTGAGCTGGCTCTGTGGCTGTGGATTCACTTTCAGGGACTCTGCAATTAATATTTTGTGTGTTATTTAGAATATAGAACATAGATATCTACAGTACATTACAGGCCCTTCGACCCACAATGTTGTGCCGACCATGTAACCTACGCAAGAAGCTGCCTAGAATATCCTTATTGTATAATCCTCTATTTTTCTAAGCTCCATATACCTATCTCAGAGTCTCTTAAAAGACCCTATCATATCTGCCTGTACCACCGTCACCAGCAATCCATTCCATGCACTCACCACTCTCTGTGAAAAACTTACCCTTGACATCTCCTTTCTACTTCCAAGCACTTAAAACTATGTCTCCTCATGTTAGACATTTCAGCCCTGGGAAAAAGCCTCTGGCGAGCCACACAATCAATGCCTTTCATTCATCTCATACACCTCTATTGCGTCACCTGTCCATCAGCCATCACTGCCAAGGAGAAGAGGCCAAGTTCACTCAACCTGTTTTCATAAGGCATGCTCCCCAATCCAGGCAACATCCTTGTAAATCTCCTCTGCACTCTTTCTGTAGTATCCACATCCTTCCTGTAGTGAGATGACCAGAATTAAACACAGTACTCCAAATGGGGTGTGACCAAGGTCTTGTATAACTGTAGCATTACCTCACAGCTCTTGAACTCATTTCCACAGTTGATGAATGCCAACACAACATACGCCTTCTTAACAGCACTGTCAACCTGTGCAGCAGCTTTGAATGTCCTGTGCGCATGGACCCAAGATCTCTCTGATCCTCCACACTGCCGGTAGTCTTACCATTAAAACTATATTCTGCCTTCAAATTTGACCTACCAAGATGAACCACATCACACTTATCTGGGTCGAACTCCATCTGCCACTCCTCAGCCTGCTTTGGCATCCTATCAATGTCCCGCCATAACCTATGACAACCCTCCAGACTATCCACAACACCCCCAACCTTTGTGTCATCAGCAAACTTACTAACCCACCCTTCTATTTCGTCATCCAGATCATTTTTAAATATCACAAAGAAGAGGACCCCAGAACAGATCACTGCAGAACATCACTGGTCACTGATCTCGATGCAGAATACAAAGCCTCTACAATCACCCTTTTCCTTCTGTAGACAAGCCGCTTCTGGATCCACAAAGCAAGATCTCCTTGGATCCCATGCCTCCTTACTTTCTGAATTGCCCTGCATGGGGAACCTTATCAAATATCTTACTGAAATCCATATATACTATATCCGTTGCTCTACCTTCATCGATGTGTTTTGTTACAGTCTCAAAAAATTCAATAAGGTTTTAAAAGGTAGGCACGACCTGTCTTTGACAAAACCATGCTGACCATCCCTAATCAGATTATGTCTCTTCAAATGCTCATAAATCCTGCCTCTCAGGAGCTTCTCCAACAACTTGCCCACCACTGAAGTAAACTCACTGGTCTATAATTTCCTTGGTTATCTCTACTCCCTTTTTTGAACAAGGGAACAACGTCTACAACCCTCCAATCCTCTGGTACTTCTCCCATCCCTATTGATGATGCAAAGGTCATTGCTGGAGGCTCAGCAATCTCCTCCCTCATTTCCCTCAATAGCCTGAGATATATCTTGTCCTGTCCCGGTGATGTTTTTCAAAAGCTCCTGCATATCCTCTTTCTTACTTTGTTTACTTTTACTTGTTTTATTGTTGGCACAATTTCTTCTTTTTTCGCACATTGGCTGTTTCACAGTCTTTGTTGTGCAGATTTTTTAAATGGGTTCTATTGTACTTGTTTTGTGGCTGTCTGCAAGAGGACAAGTCTCAAGGTTGTATACAAGCTTAGATAATAAATATACTTTGTACTTTGAACTCTTGCCATTGATACAAATTATCATAGCAGAAGCCATTCGGCCCTACTAGCTATCATCCAAACTACAATGTTAGTTGATTGAGTAAGATGTTAAATGTTGATTCATCAATCTTGCTTGTAGGAATTGAAATTTAGATTTTTTTTTGCATTGCCTCCTCACACAACTAAAGTTACGTGAATTCCTGAACATAATTTTATTATTCATGTGTTTGCACAATGAACTAGAGATTTTGTTCATAATTAATTGTAACTGTTCATTTAAGCTGTTAAAATAAATATTTTTACACCCAATTTCCAGAAAGGTTAAAGAAATCTCCTTTTAGATACTTGCTGCAATAGCCGATCTAATACTAGCTGCAGCCAGTTAGATCTTATAGTTGAAATTGTGCTTTACAGCCACATGTTCATTTGCCTCAACTTGCATAAAGGTGATACAAATAGACTCAATTTTAAAATAAAATTATCATTTAATGTAGTTATATTGATTCATCTCAATGACATCATTGTATTCAATAAACATGGAACACAAGATTGTAAACATGGTGAAATGCAGAGCAGGTTTTTCTAGGCATTCCATGATGAAAAAAATCAAGAAAGTAACAAACAAAAAAAGCTAGAATTGGAATTGATTTATTCTGTGTACACAGGGAAAAGCTTTTTTTTAAGTGTCATACAGACATCATTCCATGCATAAGTACATAAAGGAGTGAAAATTCGTGTAGAATCATCGGAGGCATGCCGAGCTGAGCCTATATCACAAGTGGGCAACTTATAGTTAATTGTTCACACGTTTATGATACATCATCAAAATCTATAAGCTTTCTTAATGGAATATAATTCATCTTTTCATAACCATTGGTGCAGTACCTTTTACCTCAATATTACTGGTATAAATTGTTGTGCATGCAACTTCTTAATTAGAAGTTTTGAATTGAACAACTGGTAGTTTTGGGATAGAGGAAAGGGATAGTAGATACTTTCTAATCTTAAAAGTTGTAGCACACAGTTCAAAATTTATGAAGCTATGATATTTCTACCTCAGGTTAATATATTTGTTTGTTCTGTCCACAAGTTTTTGTCTTTCTTAGAATCCCAGTTAATAATCTGAATACTAAATCTGAATAATCTTTGTGATCATGGTGATCACATGTTTCATTTCTATAAAAAGTTGCCACTTAAGTGTTGCCAAAATATTTCCAAGTGATGTCTGAACTTGAGCAAGTAATTGGTCTGTGTATGTCTGTTTAGCAGCCCGCAGACTATTGGATCTTAATTGGTTGGCACTGTTTTAACCTTGAACTGTTGAATTGTATTTACATTATAGAGCAGATTTATGTGATAATATTTGACAAATAAAGCGATAGCAACAAAGCTGTCCTTATTTGTGCATCATGGCACAGAAAGTTTTGATATAATGCACAAAATGGCAATTGTGACTGGAAGGATGGGAAAAGCAGTGGTGGAAAGCAGGCTTGCCCTGGTTGGCGACCCTCATAATTTCCAGTAGCAGGTGTAGGTGGCAATTACAGCTGCAGCTATATCAGTTATCCTGAATCTTCCATAGTAGGTGATGAATTGCAAATAGCTGGCACACAGTGCAGAACAATAAACTCAAATAAATCTTCACCTGTAATAACGACAACATAGGAAGACTGGCAGCTATAACAAGGCTGCTGTTGTCACCCACTTTACTGCAGCCTTGATATTCATCATTATCAGCAAGGCCCAGCTCAAAAGCCGGACAAGTAAGCCCAAAGAAGAATGAGATGTTAGCTCTGAACAGTCCAGCAGGTCCCATCTGGCAGTTAGTAAATGGGATATTTGCCTGTTCACTGGGCAATAGCTGTCCATCAATTTCGGCAGGTATCTGATCACACCTCACTGTGGAACAATATGGCATCATGCTGTACATTACAACCTTGGCATCCAACATAATGCCAGCTGTAATACTGCACAAGCTGTGATCATATTTGAGGATGAAAAAAAATATTGTCAGACATCATTGGCAATGTATTGATAGTAAATTTAAAATAAAATGATATATGGAATCTCTGGCAGTTTAAAACCATAATAGTTGCTTCACCTTTGTGCACTAATAGCTGTAGCTTTAAATATTTGCATTTTTATGCTTCTGAATTTGCAAGGCCCTACTCAATATGCCAGTCCCTAATGTATTAGTTTTCAAATGACTGCCTTTAGCTTAAATTCCAAATTAGTTTCCATAAGGATCTCTTTATATTATTGGATATGATATACAATGTATTATGAAATATTATGTTCTTTGTATGGAATTTTCTTGATGAGAATTAGGAGATAATTTAAATGACAGATAGCAGATTTTATTTGACTAGACATTAATTTTTGCTTTTAATTACTTGTTAGCCTTCAAAGTCTAGGTAGGGTTTAGACTGAGAATTGCAAAGAAAATCCATTAATTCTTTTTATTTAGCAATGTATAGAGAATGTTTAAACTCTATTGAACTGAAATCCTAATTTATATTCTGAGTAATGTGCAGATTCATTCAAATTCGATCACTTTAACTATAATAAATATGTATCATAGGGTACCTTTAGTTTGTTTAAGAAAAATATTGAGGTTATAGTCACAAAACTAAATTGGACAGATTTTGTTTTAAAAACAAAATTGTGAAATATCAATCATGTTAAAAGCTGAGGTGAATTTTAACTGTTAAGAAGTCCCAAAAATTCCAGTTAGTCGGCCAAATAATTTTGACTGCATAAGATAATAAGAGCAACTTATAGTCATTTTAAGTAGACTTATACAGTGGTCTCACAATGAAAATCTGTACCAGGTGAAATAAATGCAGGGAGATATCTCCATTGATTAAATTGGAGAGAAAATTACAGGGAACTAATGTGTATTAATTTGAATATTTTAAAAGTTACTTGAATGTATTTAAGTGTTTTAGTCTTTTTGATAATCTAACTTAATAAAGTAATATTTTCCCGTAGTTTTACTGGATATTTACGGTTCTTGAATATTTCTGAATGTTTTAAGAGTCCAAGACATTCACTGACTTGACATTTTTGATAGCCAACTAACCTAAAGAAATTGGCCTATTTACTCTACTTTCTCCCACACACTTTTTCCACAACAGATCCTGTTTCTTCACAAAATTAAAATTCTGGACTATTAGCACATTATGGTGAACCTTATTTTTTAAGATAGAATGTTACTGATTGTTTAAGGTAGGGCTTTATTGTTGACTGTCCGACCCAGCCTGTGAACTGCATCTGTTAGGGTTGGGTCAGCTACGTGTTCTGTCCAAGTATTGAGGTTCCATTTCAGTGAGGGTAAAGTTATACCCTATCAGTCCAGTTCAGAACATTGTACAGGTCAACATAATAAGCTTAGTATTACTGCCATTACCCCAAGTGACACACAGAACCTGATCAGCCTGTGGTCAGATCACCATATCTTGCACTGAGGTGCATAAATAGAAATGCTGCAATCATCGTAGGAATTCAGTGATGCTCATGCTTATGATTTAAACAGTAAAAACTCATCTAGAAGAGGTTGAGACTGAAACAACAAGGTCACATTGGGGACCCTTTAAATCATGTCATTTTGCTCATCTGGTGGAAGCTTTGTTCCCTATTTTCCTTTGTGCTTCATAAACAAAGGTCATAGGTTGCACATTTATGTACAATTTATTTTGGCTATCACGGAAAAGGGTGCAACATAGGTAATGATGTCATTAGCAGCATGACATACGTCAGGCAAGTGCCAGTCACTCTAAGGGAAGTAGTGCACAAGGGTCCCCTAACTAATTTTCCAATGATTGATCTGGGATTATCATGATCAAATATGAGCAAAACACATGTAAATGAGTCTAATTTTTTTGGCACGCATCTTCAAAAGAACAAGAATGTGTGCTTAACAGAAAGTTCACCGAAGATTAACTTGCAAGCTTTGAATCTGAGTGGTTAGACTCACTTCATAATGTTAAATTTATTTTTAGTTGTATAAGTAGGATTAAAATTGGTGGCATAATCAATATTGTTGAAAAAATAAAAGACATGGGCTGATTAACATGAATTGTGAAATGTAGAACTAAACAGAGTACAATATATTTTACCTAAGGAAATTAATTAATTTCACAGGAGTCTGTGAACACATAGTCCTTGGGAAGGCCTGCATAAATATACAAAATTTCTTAAATTCTGCAACTACCTACAATTCTGTTCACAGTGGCTACCTTCATAAAATCAAATGATTTTCTGGTCAGATTATTTGAATCCAATATTGTGATGCTGGACCAAGAAATTGTGGATTCAATTCTTTTTTCCACAGATGGTTATTTATTCTGAATTGACATTTCATGTCATTATTGAGCAAATGGCATAGAATTGTAGGAGAAACTGTTTTTGAGACAAGACAAGGTGTGTCTGTCTCAATGCCTTAAGATATTGTTGCTGATCTTTTTGCACTTTTCAAACAGAATTGGAGGATCTCAATGTATACAATCTAATATAATGTTTAGTCCTATTACACTCATTGCCTTTTGAAATAGTTCATTATATTATAAAATACTTTGAGGTTCTTTATAGGGAACTATATAAGTACAGATTTGTTTAGTACATTAATTCTACTGTGGTGACAATTTCCTTGCCCATGTTTGTTTATCCTTGCTTATCTATGTGATTTATATCAATTATTGTGAAATTGAGGTATTGTGCTTTCATCGATCCATTTATGTAAGAGCAGCCTCAGAAGAAGCATGAACTTACCAAGGAGATAGAGTGAAGACAGCTGGGAGTTAGATCCTTCGGCCCAACTTGTCCATGCTAACCGAGTTGTCTATCTGAGCTAGTCCCATTTGCCTGTGTTTGGACCATATCACTGTAAATCTTGTCTATTAATATACCTCTTGAAATGTCTTTGAAACATGATTGTGCCCACCTCTGATATTCCCACCGACCTTCTGTGAAAAAGTTGCCCCTCAAGTCCCCTTTATATCTTTTCCCTCATCTTGTCCTCTGGCTTCTCTAGTCTGGAAAGAAGACTGTGACCATTGTAGTATTATGAACCCCGTAACTGGGTCACTTACCAGCAAAGATAGAGAGGTCCGTTGAAGTCTGATGGTACTATTTTTAAAAGTATTTATTGATAAAGGGGCACAAAAATAAGATTAATGCAAACATACAGATAATATACGTCGTCAATACTAAATCTAAAAGCACAGGTATCATAATAACTAATAAGAAATATCTCTCTCTTTGTCTCGGGGATAATGTATTGTCCGATGGAGATATAAAAGTCACTGTTAGTTCATTCAAGCTGCAGCATTTTGGGTTTAAGAGAGAGACGGTTTAACTTGCCCAGGTCTTTTATGATACCAATCCTTTGAGTCCGGGAGTTGGTTTCCCTGTTGTTAGCTAAAAGCCCTTTTCCGTGTTACAAGCCACCAGTCCCAGGCAACGGAACTGAACGCACGTGGCCTCCTTCAAATGGCTTCCCACTATCACGGGAGTTCTAGCGTTTCTTCTGGTGCGTCTGAGGGGCTGTTCCCACAGACCCTCTTTTATCCTGACTCGCAGGGTCGTAGATGTCAATCAGGTTGGGGGTGATGCAATCTCTCCCTCAACCAGCCCACTTTGCCTGAGGACTTCCACGTAGTACAGTCTCCAATCCACAAATTCGCCTTCCGGAGACAATGGCCATGTCCCGTAGCTTTACATCGCCGGGGGAACGAGACATTCCGCACATCTCACTCTCTCTCATTTCCTGGGCCCCCTGACCCAACCCAACAGTGATCTTGCGATTCTCACAAAGGAGGGGGCTGCAGGCATAACAGTAGCATGCACTCAGTAGCCACTTTATTAGGTACAGGAATGGGACCCAGTCTGCTCTTCTACTGGTGTAGCCCATCCACTTCAAGGTTTAATGTGTTGCATATTCAGAGATGCTCTTCTGCACACCACTGCTGTAATGCATGGCTTAGTCATTTAAGTTACTGCTGCCTTCCTGTCAGATTGAACAAATCTGGCTATCCTCCTCTGACCTCTCTTATTAACAAGGCTTTTTCACCCACAGAACTGCTCCTCACTGGACGTTTCTTTGTTTTTCGAACCACTTTCTGTAAATTCTAGAGAATGTTGTGTGTGAAAAATCCAGGAGATTTGTACTTTTCCGGACACTCAAACAGGCTAGTCTGGTACCAATAATCATTCCACAACCAAAGTCACTTGGGATGTTTGGTCTGAAGAACAACCGAACCTCTTGACCAGGTTGCATGCTTTCATACATTATGTTTCTGCCAGATGACTGGCTGATTAGATATTTATATTAACAAGCAAGTTATTATGTGTTAATAATAAAGTGACCACTGAGTGTATGTCTCAGAATAAGGTGCTTGAAGAGTAATGACTCAGCTCACTGCATTCCACTCTAACAGTCCTAACACCTTTAAGCTGCATGTTCCATTAATGATTCAACTAACTTCTTGTAAGACCATATCTGTTAAGTTTTGCAACTCCAATACATAAAACATATTGAAAGGAAGCATGGAGCTGGGAATGTACAATATTACTCAAATATTATTGAAATACTCAATATACAACACTCTTCCCTGCTTAGCTATAAGGTCCAACTCAGTATAGAATGCAACTGAACTATATACAAAGTACATTATGTAATACAACTAATATACAGATATCCACATGGTAGATTTTAACTTGGCCCGTTCAGTCCTTAAGATTTAATCACTGTGCAGGATTTTTTCTGTGGAGTAATGTCTTTCCTGTATGGGGGAGGGGCGATCACTCTGCTTGGCAGGTGAGACTTATGACTGTGAAAGAAACAGATATTGTGGCCTACTCTATGGTCATTGTAGGAGTTGATTCTGGGACCACAGGAAGTGGATCTGACACCTCTCGACACCTCTCCTCCTTTCTCCAAGATGCTGCATCAGCTTTTCCAGGATAAGATGTCCTCTTGAATTTGATCTTGTAATTGTGTCCTCCAAGAAACAGAGCCTGTCTCTGCATCCATGCTGCTGCTGTTAGTGAAACACTCTTCTGGGGACTGAAATGGGACACTAGTGGTTGATGATCAGTAATGAGGGTAAATTCTTTCCCATACAAATACTAGTTGAAACGTTCTACACCCCAAACCAAACTCAAGGCTCCTCTCTTAATCTATGCGTAATTTTTTCTTCTGCAGTGGTAAGGGAACATGATGCAAAAGCTATCTGGTGTTCACTTCCATCACTCATAACATGTGACATGACTGCACCTATATCATAAGGTGAAGTGTCACGGACAAGCTTCACTGAATCATAATGTGTGAGTATTGCTTTGTCCATTGCCATTTCTTTCCCAGTCTGTAGTAATGAGTTCAAGAGGTGCAGTACAGTAGCAGGTTTGACAGGAACCTTCTATAATAATTGACAAATCCTAAAAAAGATCGCAACTGTAACATATCCTGTGGCCTTAGGGCATCCAGCCCTGCTTGTATTTTTTCAGCACCCTTGTGTAATTCTTGTGCATCAATAGAGTGACCACTGTGAGTGATGCGTGGTTGAAAGAATTCGCACATCTCACGTCATGCTCTAAGTTCATCATGTTCAAAACTTTTTAACACTCTCTTGGATTTTGGAGATGTTCCTCGTCATCCTGACCAGTAACAGTGATGTTATCCAGGTAACGCTGAATGCCTGGGCACCCTTGCAGCACCTGGTCCATAGCTTTCTCCCAGAGTGTAAGTACATGTGTCGGTAGGCCTCAGCTAAGTCCACTTTGCTGGAATGTTTTCCTCAGAAAGGTTTGCAAAGATATCTATCTATTCTAGACAGAGGTTATTGATCTACTTTCAGCACTGGGTTGATGGTGACCTTAAAATCACCAGATTTCCTGACAGACTCATTCTTCTTGGCTACTGGGACCACTGCAATTGACCATGGGCTCCACTCAACATTGGAAAATATTCCTTCAGTATCCAACCATTCTAACTCACTGGTTACTTTATCACAGATGGTATAAGGCACTGACAGGTTTTGTAAAAATTGAGCATGGAATTTTAATTTAACTATTTTACCCTTGATAAGTTTGAGTTTTCAGATGCCATCCTTGAACACTGCTGAGGCATCATTCAGTACCTGGATTATTGCACTTCCATTTGACATTATTGCAGCAGATGTGGTATCCAAATAGTGGATGGATCGCCAATCATGTTGCAGTTGTCTCAGCCTCTCGTGACTCCACATGCTGTCCAAGCCCAATGTGCAAACTGTATGCTGTTCCAACCAATACACTTAGCAAAATTGACAATCTCTTTGCATTGGCAATTTCATTTGCTTCAAAATACTATTCAATTCATTCAGTGTTCAATATCTAGTTATCTCTTGTGCAATCATACATGTCTATCTTTCCAATGTAGCCAACCATTTCAGGTTTTTTTAAATTATAATTATTATCACCTGGTACTCACTGTTTGTGAACTCATGAATTTGTTTTCTACCTTTATTTTTAACTCAAAAGTGTCTATCCCTTCCAGAAGAAGCATGTACTGTGCAGTATTTTATTCAATTGTTTCTCACTGTGCTTTTTTTAAACTCTTAACTTCTCACTGTGCTTCAACAGGTTGGTAGTCATCTTGGGTTTTTTAAAACTTTCTCATTGCCACGGGTATGTTTTACTCCAAAACGTAAAACTAAATGAAAGGAAATATGGAGCTGGGAATGCGTGTCTTAGTTTCATTTTTACTTTTAAGCAAAGCTTGCACATGTGGCGTGGCATGGTGACGTGCCATTTGTGTACTTTTACATATAACCTGTATGTATCGGGTAGATGGAGCTCATCAGCCTGGGAAGGCAGTCCACCTAAGAGAGGGAAAACTCTGATTTCAAACCTCCGCTGCTTTGCGGCCATACCCACACATGGGAAAGGCTTCAGGAGTAAACCCTGAGGGAAAATCCAGAGCTGGAGTCCGACGTTGCCTTCAACCTCGTTCTGGCAACTCCTGCGACGCTGCCGGTGCCACCCTATATCGGCCCTTGCCCTTCCCTTGGACCACATTGGTGTTGTGGAGAGGGGAGACTTGCTGCATGGGCAACTGCTGGTCTTCCATACAACCTTGCCCAGGCCTGCGCCCTGGAAATCATTCCAGGTGCAGATCCATGGTCTTGCGAGACTAACGGATGCCACCAATGTAATGAATTATTTAAACAAACAAGAATGCTTAATCAATATATTTACAATATTACTCAATTATTACTGAAATATTAAATACACAACTGTATCTATTCACCATTTTCTAAATATTAATATTGAACTAATTAAAAGTTATGCTTGGCTTGGTGCCTGTAATCTTGGCATTGAGTTAAATGCGTGTGGGTTCAAGTTCCATAACAGTCAGAAGTTCAAGCTCGTACCTATCACGAAAGGTTGTCTGTGAAGTCAACCTTTGTCCTGGGTCTTTAAAATTTTGAGAGTTTGATAAAGTTGATGCAGCGTGGATGATTCTATTGAAGGTGACTCCAGAACAAGGAAGCATAAATGTAGAATAGACACTAATAAATCTTGTCAAGAATTCAAGAGCTTCTGGCTGATGATTATATGAAACTTACTACAAGTAGTTGAAGCAAACAAATGAGTCATTTAAAATCCTTATTCTTGTTTCAAATTCTTGTATATTCTCCTTTCTCTATCTCCCTCCAGCAGCACAACATCCAATGTGCCTGCCCACTTCCAGTTCTCACCTCTTAATGATCTCCTGTTTAAGTTACATGCCTTGAGTTGCCAAGGCTCTAATCTTTGGAATTCCCTCATAAGCATCTGCAACTCTCTTTCCCACTGTAAAATGTTCCTTGAAGTTGATCTCTGACCAGCTTCTCTGAACATTTCCATATGTGGTTTGTGTCATTCAATTTAATAACATTCCTGTGAAGGGTTTTACTGTGTTCAAGGTCCTGTATAATTGGTGATTAGATGAATAAATAAAAGAAAGAAACAAGAAATGAGACAAGGAAGATTTATGTGCAATACCGGCTTTGGACTTTTGGGCTAAATGGCCTGTTTCTGTGGTGCAATAATTTTATAATAGTTCTACAATTACTAAAACAGACTGTGTGTTCATTTATCTCATGTCATCTGTCGGGTTTAAGATAGGCAAATCTCTGTAAATGTGCCACTACATTACAACACTGTTAATGCTTCACAGGTATTCTTTGACTGTAATTTAGGACATTCTATATTCAAAAAAAGTTATATCAAAATAAGTTTGTTCTTAAAAAGTTGTTAATTATAGGTGTTGAAATTTTGGAAAAGCAAAGAACATCATGCAAGATATTTGTTTTAAAGTACTATTAATTTTAGTGTTTGAAATTCCCCAAGGTAAGTGGTTACAGTTGAACTTGCCAAATTACCTTCATAAATGGCTTCTCCCTGGCCAATGGCCACAAATGGTGGCACACCATTTTTCAAGTATTTTTTTTCTGCCTCATTTTATTATAAATCGTACAATCCCTTAGCTGTACCCTTATAAGCAGATGCTGGTGTGCACCTTGGCAAAGTACTCATGATAGAATAACATCTGTCAAATTAAAAGTTAGGAATATCGTTGATCATCTGTGTAGCTTCAACTCAAGATTGCTATAGCCACTGTAAAATGTATGTCAAGAAAACTGTTTTCTGAAGCTGAAATTTGAATAATTTGTTTTCAGACAGCCAAAGCCGTTTCCAGCCTATTTTTGGAGCCCCTCTGTGGCTCAGCCAAACGTTCTAACATAATTTATGGTCAGTCTGTAACATATGGACTTTTCATCATTGTCCAGCTTGCCAATCATCTTTTGGAGTTACTGGTTTATTTTGCAGGGGAGTGTGGAAGGAGGTCTTGATTGCATCTTAAGGGTGAATGAATGATTCCTGCTTGTGCAATGCCTTATTTTGGTCAAAAAGGCTTATTTTAGGAAAAAGATGTGTGCATTGTCTAGAATTCATTGTAATTCAAGTCAGGTAAGTCTCTGAAAAGGGCTATGCTTGTTTACTGGTTGCATGGCCTAATGTTATATCCCTGTTGTCGTCATTCCTGTACATCACAGCCCTCACTGTAGCTATTACTATAAAACGCTCCCTAAGTGCATCAAGGTTCTAATCGTTAAAATTTTTATTACCAGCCACACATATGGAGCAGCACAATTGCCTTGTTTCAGATTTATTATGTATTACTCTAGAAATTCTATAAAGATCAAAAGAACTGATTACAATGTTGACCTTTGCATTAACTCATCTAAATTTAAATTCGAGTGTTTGATTTGGGAAAATAAGTCCATTTATCATAAGGCTGCTACAGAGGGGATTTTGCAGACCTGATTGGGATTGCAGAGACCAAATTTATTTATTGAGCGTGAGTCTGAAAATTGTTTGCTGGACAAGGAAAACTGTAAGTTCAAACAGTTACTCCATTGTGCCACATTGGCAATGCTTTTTAAAACACTTCTTAGTCGAGCCTCTGACATATGAAATGAAGATTTTAAAACAAGACATGCCTGATGAAAAAAGCTTCCAAATTGATCTTTTGTTTTATCATGAAAATTGTAATCAAGTGTAATGAAAAATGAACAGAGAGGACAAGTATTGGTATTGAACTTCAGTATTCAATCACTTTAAGAATCAGAGGTAGAGATTTATCCTTGGTTGAATGCACTAAACGTGATATAGTTAGCAGTTCAAAGTCAAAGGAACTAAATCTTGGAAACTGCATGCACCATACATGCAATACTCTTTAATGTTTTATGAATTTAATATGCAATGTTTAGGGTCTCATGCAAAGTATCATTGTTTCAAAATGGCCCCTTAATATAATCTATTCTCGACAATAATAAATGATTTGCATTCCCTTTCAGCGATCTCATATGTTAACTGCATGTCTTTCAAGTATTTTCTGTTAACCTATTTGACATGGGATCACAGACTACTGGTTGAAATTGGGACATATGGAGTAGAGATTTGTGCCTTTCACTTCAATCCCAAGAAACTAAGTATCTGTTTATATGTTAACTACAACTTGGTTATTTGGTGTGTTGTGTTTGTCCTTTGGGAATAGTGTGATTGAAAATTTGATGTGTTATTCTTTTCATCGTGATGCGACTTAACATAGCATGTGAGGAAGTTAACACTTTAACTGTTCTCTCAAAATTTTTTGATAGAATCATATGTTTATAATTTATCTTACCCATAGCTCTGCACAGAGGGAATTAAAACCAAGAAGAGCAGGGCTAGAATTAGCAATTAATGTTCTTTCCAAGTGACCCTCCAAAATGATGTTGTGCCAATTCTTTGAACTAGCACAAGGACTTGTATATTGCTATTGGGTAGGAAATTTTGAGAATGAAATTCAATTGTGATGAAGCAGTTGTTTAGATGTTTAGTCCATTTGTGCACATTTTGTACATGTAATTCATTGTGGTGCACATGACATTTATCCCATCTTGCATTGAGCATCTAGCTCTTCCCGTATCAGCTGTTGAAAAATGCATAGATATTGTCTATGAGGGACGGCCACTCTAAAGATCTTTCATCTAGACTTTCACCAATTTTACAAATCACCTGATTTGCAGCAGTGGTATTCACAACACCTGTTCAGTGCTTTAAAAACAGTGAACTCTAATTTCCAGGCAGATAAATTTTATGTTTAGAATGATGTATGATTTGCCATTGCAGGTAATGATATTCCTGTATGCTTGCTGTCCTTTTTGTTTGTAGAGTTGGGAGGCAGTCTCAAAGAGAGTATTTTGTGCATGGTTCATAGTGCAGCTATAGTATATTAATGGTGAAGGGTTGAATGGTTATGATGATATGTGACATATCTGCACTTAAACAGTTTAGTTAGAGAGATGAAGAGTTCTGGAGTGCAAGCTTCTGACAATGTGAGAATAGGTTGAGTGAACTCAGCCTTTTCTCCTTGGAGCAACAGAGGATGAGAGGTGATCTGGTAGAGGTGTAGAAGATGATGAGAGGCATTGATCGTGTGAATAGTCAGAAGTTTTTTTCCGGGACTGAAATGGCAAGTACAAGAGGGCACGGTTTTAAGGTGCTTGGAAGTAGGTACAGAGGAGATGTCAGATTTACGCAGAGAGTGGTGAGTGCGTGGAATGGGCTGCTGGCAATGGTGGTGGACGCAGATACAATAAGGTCTTTTCAGAGACTCCTGGATAGGTACATGGAGCTTAGAAAAATAGAGGGCTATAGGTAAGCCTAGGTAGCTCTAAGGTAAGGACGTGTTCTGCACAGCTTTTTAGGCCGAAGGGCCTATATTGTGTTATCGGTTTTCTATGTTTCTATGTCTCTACGTTTCTATAATTGAGATGTTTATAGCTCTTGTAGTGTTTGCTGTGTTTAATATCTCAGTCTTAAAATCGCTTACATTGAATTAAATTAACTGAAAATTGGTTCCTATAATGTTCAGATCGTCAGATGAGAGCTGAGATGCAGAATCTCATTGTTATTCCAGGCTGAAGGTGGATAGAAATTTGAACTCATTTAAAATAGTATTCTAGATTCTTCAGGTGAATTTTAATTATCCGGCTTCCATGGCAGATCTAAGAGTTATTAGACCATTCTTTAAGTTGTTAGTTCCATAAAATAACAACTATAAGATACTGATCTCTTCTACTTGCTTACATTTCTTTATTTTAGTCTAACTTCTTCATCTTTGAGCTAATTGTTTAACAGTCGCATTAGCTCAGCTTCAATATTTAATTAGCTGGAATTCAGTCCCCCACCCGCACTTCCTTCCCATTCACTCAACCACTCTCTTTTGTACCACCCTGTCTTCCACATCTATCTTTCATGTTCCACTGTGGGCCATGGCTCTCTTACCTGTCGTATTGGTTTTCTAAGATCCACTATATAATAAAATGATCAAATTCTATTTTCACATTGTAGTTATTTTATCCACCAATCTCATGTAAGTGGGAGGAGGCCTATAGTTTCTTGAACTTTGTTCCAGCATTTATTAAGATCAAGACAGTGCATCATGACTGCACAAACTTCCTTAAAGCTAGCCAGAAATATTTCAGATCTTGTAAACTTCAGTTGTTCCAGCATCCAAAGCTATTTTTAATGGAGAAAGATTCACATTTCCACTGCCTTTAAATGAAAATGTGCTTCTTAATTCCATCTGATAAAGGCAATTCCAATTTTATGATTGCAGTCACTTTCTCTGGAATCCCCATATCATAAGAAATGGCTTATCTGCATTCACATCACAACTTATGTACTTTTAGGGATTCTTCATCTCATGTTCTCGATACTAATTGTGTATGTATGTACATATTTATTTATTTAGTATTTTCAGTTTTCTCTCTTTTGCATATTGGTTCTGCTGGGTGTAGTCTTTCACTGATTCTATTGTATTTCTTGGGTTTGCTGAGTATGCCCATAAAAAACGAAGTCTGTGACTAAGTAAAATGATCTCAGCAGTATATACTTTGATAATAAATTTATTTTACTTTTACTTTTTCACTCTATTTGCTCCTTTTTTTATCATTTTAAACCACTCGATATACCTATACTATACAAAGTATAGTATATACTTACTATACATTGTGTAGGAAACTTAGATATCTAAGTTTCTTACACAGAACTGTGCATCCTACACAGTCAAGAATATTCAATGCCTTGACTTTCTGAGGAGGCTGAAGAGAGCTGGACGTTGCACTTCTATACTCACATCATTCTACAGATGCGCAGCAGAAAGCATCCTAACCAGCTGCTGCATCACTGCTTGGTGCGAAATCTGAACTGCAGTGGACTAGGATGCTCTACAACAGGTAGTCAAAGCTACCCAACTGGCATCAGCCTGTCTGCCATCGAAGACATCCAGACAGAAAGGGCCAATAACATCATTAGAACCCCACACACCCAGCTTATGAACTGTTTGTCCGACTCCCATCAGTAAGGAGGCTTCATAGCATCCACACTAGGACTGCCAGACTCAAAAACAGCTACCTTCCCCAAGCAGTAAGAATGATCAACACTCCACCACTACTTTATTATTTCCCATCAATTATCTTATGTACAACCTAGCATCACGTTGTGGACATACAGTCAATCTACTGAACATATGTAATCAATCTTGTGTATTTATATTATTTCTTTGTTTTTTAGTATTAATGTGTTCTTTAGCTTTTGCGTTTTTTTTTGTACTGCATTGGATCCAGAGTAACACTTATTTCGTTCTCCTTGCGCTTGTGTACAGGAAATGACATTAAGCAATTTTGAATCTTTATGTAGCCTGTCCTCATAGCCTAACCCTAGATTAGGATTGAACCTTGGTGCCTGGAACTGTGTGGTAGTAAACTTACTGCCTTGTGAGCTTCCAGATGGATTTTAGTCTACAATTACACAAAATATAACCCTCACTCAATTAAAATAAAAATCTTATTGACCTGATTGCTCTGTTAAAGTTCTTCACTCAGTAACTTCATATTCAGATTTTGCCTCTTTTTTTTATTTTGGTATTGTTTCTGGAAATTGCATGTTTGAAACTGAAATGATTTTTTAAAAATCTTTATTCCATTTGTGCATAGCTTTCTTTCATAGCAGTTTGTTGTACAATCAGAATGCCATGGTTTGGAAGATTGGTTTCAGTATACTTTAATATCAGAGAAATGCGCTCAGTATGAGATCACAAAGAACGTTCACCAAGAGAACTTCATTGTCATTCAGGTTGAGCAGTATATCAATGATGTTGTTCTGTCAAAATTTTTAAAAAAACTGTTGGAGGAACTCAGCATGTCACACAGTATCTCAGGAGGCAAGCAGATAGTCAGTATTTCGAGTTGAGACCCTGCATCAAGACTTGCAGCTGCTCTTCACCCTCTTGAATTTGAAGCATTCCTTTGATTGGCATACATTGGAGGTGGAAAGGCTCAAATAGGTTATTACGTTGCTCTTTATGATCCCAGCTAGCTTGCCATTAGATAAGTATGTAAGAGTTATCTCTCATTCCCTACATCTACGGTGATGAATTGCTTTGAGAGGATGGTCATGGCTAGAATCAACTCCTGCATAAGCAAGGACTTGGATCCACTTCAATTTGCCTATCACCACAATAGGTCTACAGTGGATGCAAACTCATTGACACTTCACGCAGCCTTGGATTATTTGCACAGCACTAATGCTTTAGCCAGCTGATGTCTATTGACTAACCTCAGTGTTTAACACAATCAATCCTACAGTTCTGATCAAAAAGCTCCAAAACCTGGGCCTCTGTACCTCCCTCTGCAACTGAATCCTCGACTTCCTCACTGGAAGAGAAGAGTGTTCAGATCGGAAATAACATCTCCACCTCATTGATAATCAATACTGACTTACTTAAAGTCTGTGTGCTTGGCCCACTGCTCTACCCTCTTTATGCCTAAGACTGTGGCTAAGCACAGCTCAAATGCCATATATAAATTTGCTGACCACACAACTATTTTTGGCAGAATATTTAGATGGTAACGAGAAGATGTACAAAAGTGAAATGTTTGAGTGGTGTCACCGCAACAACCTTGCACTCAATGTTAGTAAAACCAAAGAATTGCTTGTGGACCTCAGGAAGAGTAAGACAAGGGTACACACACATACAACCCCCATTGAGAAATCAGAATTGGAAAGGGTGAACAATTTCAAGTTCCTGGGTGTAGACATCTCTGAGGATATATCCTGGACCTAATATATTGATGCGGTTACAAAGAAGGCAAACAGTGGCTACATTTTAGTAGGTGTTTGAGGAGATTAAGTATGTCACCAAAGGCACTGGCAGATTTCTACAGATGTTCTGTGGAGAGCACCCTAGCTGCCTGCATCACTGTCTGGTATGGTGGGTGACTACTACACAGGATTGCAAAAAACTGCGGGAAGTTGTGGACTCAGTCAATTCCATCATGGGCACTAGCCTCTGAAGCATCCGTGATATCTTCAAGAAGCAATACCTCAAAAAAGGCGGCATCCATCATTAAGTACCTCCATCGCACAGGACATGCCCTCTTCTCATTGCTACCATCAGGGAGGAGGTACAGGAGCCAGAAGGCACACACTCAATGATTCAGAAATAGCTTCTTCCCCTGCTATTGTATAATTGAGACTGCATGTTAAAATGTTCTGTTTTTTATAGGCCATTAACCAATTTAATTTGTAGTCTATAGTTATCAGAATATTTCTAACAGGCTGTCACATTTAAGAAAATTTAGATGGAGTTTCCAAAATTCTGTTTGACTAAAGCAGTGTGGAATAGATTTGCATTGGTGGGGAGACAGAAGATAAGAGAATATAAGACCAAGGTTGAAGTAATAGGAAGCAGTCTAGCAGTCTAGAAATGCGTCCTCCTGCAGGAGCCGATGAGCTGAAGTGGTTAGTTGAATGGGCTTTTGGAGGGGTCATGTGATTTTTAGACAAGGCCTTTGATTTTAATTTAATGCATCAGTCTAAGCAAGAGAGTGAAATCAGCAGGAAGGAATGTTGTTCAAGACAAGAAGTAGAGCTCAGGATAAGTTTATTGAGGGGATGAATCGGGAAAAGGCTGCAGGCACAGATTGTAAATGGACGGGAGATGGGACAAGCTGGGCATGAGGCCAAGACTGAGGTAGAAACATAAGTGGCTCAGGATGGCCCCAGAATTAGAGACAAAGACATTCATAATCTCCTTGCTGCTTGTGTTTGAGGTGAGAATGAGCTATTTGAAGAGTTTAACTTTTGTAATCTCCAACCTTTATAAAACATAAAACAAAGTTTTTATTTATGTGGATATTAATATATTTGTTCACTAGCAAGGTGATGAAAATGTAAACTTTTGTTATTCAGAGCCTGTGATCTGTTCCAAAATGGATTTCATGAGAATTGTAATGTCGTGAATGCTCTTTTATCAATGTCATAATAAACAGTTCGGTATATCAAGGACATGAAGCATACCAGCAACAGTAAAATTAATGCCCTAAGACTCAGTAAATGGTCAACAAACTAAACTACTTGTAATAACATTTTTAAAAGTATGATGGTAGTTGAAATCTTATCTTGAGGACTTAGTAGTGCTCAGATATAATTTATTTACTACACTCAATTTTATATTTTCTAAGAAGCTTGGTGGCACCAGAGTTCCAGTTAATTGTTGTGCCGTGTACAAAAGAAATATGCAAAGGCTTGTGTATAAACATTTATTAATTCCATATAAAATATTTGAAACATTCTAACGTTCAGATACCAGAACTATATCACACAAAGCAAGTTTGGTCCAGGGCAACTCTTGCTTCAAATCGCTGAAGGGAAGCGCTCTGAAAGAGGGGGTTCCAGTATTCTGACATAAGCTATCCCAAAGGAGCCGTGGCCATTATATCCATAATTTCCACAATCTCCTGCCAGTGTGGAAATCAAAGATTATCTTAAGAAATGATGAGAAAGAAGTTATTGGAAGATACTGAGGTGGTTGTTGTCCTTGGGAATCATCTACTTGCAGTAGGAAGTATTGAAAGGAGATGAGAGCATCAAAGAAACGGAGCAGGAGTTTTGTTCTGAAAATGACCAGGTGAGTAGTACTGGTCAGGTAATTGGGAGGTCTTGGGCAGATAATCACTGGTGACAAACAGGCAAATGATCAAGAATGTTTCAAAATGGTGGGGGGAGGAGGAAGAGAGCAGAAGTGTAGGAGTCAGTCTTTTCGACTTATGTTCTATCACCATTAAGTATGTCTGGGTATCCACCAGTAACCTATTCCTGCTTCCTTCTCATCACTTGATTTGTACAGCATATTTTGTTAAGTGCATCAATGACTTCCTTAAGTATATTTAATGACATGACATCCATTGCTTTTCATGGCAGGGAATTCCTCAGGTTCATTATTTGGGTGACAAAAATTTGCTTGTTCTCACTGCTAGATGGCAGTCCCTCTGTCCTAAGGCTATGTCCTCAGTTCTGGTCTCTCTAGCCATTGGGTACATTCTTGCTGAAATTGCTCTATAGAGTCATGTTCGATTGTTATCACCTTCACTGAAATCAACTCTCAACAGTATGTATAGGTCTAATTGATTTAAATTCTCATACACCCATCCTGCTAGCCCGGGAATCAGTCTTGAAACTTTTGCTGCATATGGGATAAAACTGTACACAAAGCTCTAGATAGGGTCTCACCAAGATATCCTTCCTGTGGTATTCAAATCCTCTGTCAACGTATTCTCATTCCAGGACAACACATTATCCCCAATTTCCCTTTTCTTACATGCAACCTTATCAGCTACACTATATTACCTGCTTCTCTCTTAAATTCTATGAGCTGCATGCTTAAATAGCTCCAGATTTGTTAAGCATGATTTCACTTTCATAAACCCATTGATAACTTTAATATTTTGGTATTACACTCTTATTAAATAGCTTCTGACATTTTCTTCACAGTTGATATTAGGAAGCAGGCGGAATGAGGCAGATTGTTTGGCAGAGGTCATCAAGCAGGTGATTTTGGGAGCAGGCCAATTGATTGATGAAGAGGAAAGTTAAATGATCAAGGGATGAGTCAGATGATTATTATGGGTGTGGTAGGAACTTAAAAGTCAGTTGGATGATGAATGAGTGGACATTAGAAAGATAATATAGTGGTTACTGTTCTTGCATGTTGTGCATATACAGTGGGACTTTTTTGTAAGTGATATTAAAAAGATTGTTTGACTTGTGATCTATTTTAAATGGCCCTCTAAGATCAGTCACGGACTTAATGTTTCAAACATGAATTTCACACTTTTGTAGATACTGATAGGTTTGTACAGTCATTACCAGGTCAGTCTGGTTCTAAATACGATGGACTTTAAAACCATTTCACCTACATGAATTTTTGTCATCAAATGTTAATGAATCCAGATCCAAATGTTAATGCTATGCTCGACAATTCTGTGTAGTGCATTTTACATCCTCTAGTTTATATATCCCAATCTGGAAACCATGCAAAGATCATTATGGAATGAGGAGGATAGTTACTACAGAGAACCATCGATGCAACATGGCTCAGCCTGAGGCAGTGCTGTATGAAGCGGCTTAATGGATTCCCTGTTTATTTTTTTATGAGAGTGAGGTTTGTTGTTGTCATCTTATTCCAGACAAGTAGTATTGAGTTCAATATTGATATCCACTTTCTGAAGTCGAGGTAAGAGCTGACCAGCAGATTGATGGAGGAAAGTTAGTGGATAATTAACAAGGTCGAGAAGGTACCCGGGGAGGTAATTTGTGCATGAATGTAGACCATTTACCTTGGAAAATGATTCCTTTAGTATAAAAGATGGTGTATCTTCCTCATCCAATTCTTAGGATTCAGATCTGTCCATATACTGATTCAATGGGTTTGGTGATGAGTATTCTCAATACTCTTGAAATCTCGTTCAATAGATTAGTGTTATTCCTTGTGTTTACACACAGTGCATTGTTGCGCTGTTCCATATGGTTTCCTCAATTTAGTTGCAATCTCACTACAACTTCCATCTGGCTGTGATGAGTTTACAAACAAGCAAAGATGGGAGTGTCCTTACAAATAACAGAGAACCAATGTTCAGCAGCGTCTTTGCTCTTGAAATAATACAATTAGCCATGTGCTGCTTTAACCAACTACTGTGATTTTTCACAGATCAATCTCACCTGTTCCAATTTACACAAATTTCCTCTAATCTTTCCTTTCCTAGAAATCGCATAAACACGTGTAACCTTCTGTGTTTACTCATTGTCTAACTGATGATTAAACCTGGCATGCTATTCAAAGTTTCAAAGGTCCAATATAATGTCAGAGAAATGTATACAATATACATCCTGAAATGTTTTTTTTTCTTTGCCGATATCCACAAAAACAGAAAAGTGCCCCAAAGAAAGAACGACAGTTAAATGTTAGAACCCCAGAGTCCCCCTTCCCACACATAAGCAGTAGCGAACAACAATACCCCTCCCCCCACCAGCGAAAAAAAGCAAGCAGACAGCGGAAACCAATCAGGTTTCTGCTGTTCCATCTTGTTTAAAATTATATTCCAGTTCTTACTGAGAGTGGGACTTTCATTTTTGTTGAAATGTTTATTCTCCACACTTATTTCAATGGCTTCCTTCACTAGGCAGTCCCATAGGCCATTGGCACGGCACACTGGCTTTGTGTTGTTGAAGTCGATCCTGTGGTCATTGTGTTCACAATGTTCTGCTACTGCCAATTTCTCTGCATCATGATGGCTTTTTTCTTTTCCCTTCCCCCTTTTCTCTTCATTTTCCCACTATGGCTTCTTTACTCTTTTCCTCACCTGCCTAATACCTCCACTGGTGCCTCTTCCTCTTCTCTTTCTTCCATAATCCACTCTCCTACTAGGTTCCATTTTCTCCTGCCCTTTACCTTTTCCATGCACCAGGCTTCACCTATCACCTTGTAGCTTGTTCCCTTGACATTCCCCTCACCTTTTTTCGGCATCTTCCCCCTTCTTTTCCAGTGCTGATGAAAGGTCTTGGCCCAAAGCATTAATGGTTACTCATTTTCATAGATGCTGCCTGACCTGCTGAGTACTCCAGCATTTTTTTTGTTGCAATTAGAAGAGCAAATGGAAATAACCCTTTATTAATCAGAGGATGAAGTTTAAATGTAGGTAGATCTTGTAGTTGACACCCCAGGGCATGGATGATTACATGGAGTTTTGACTTGTATGAGGAGGAATATATATGTATTGAAAGCAGTTTATAGAAGGTTCACCAAGTTATTTCCTAAGATGAAGGTGTTGTCTTGTGATTAAACATTAAGCAAGTTAGGCATCTGCATTGGAATTCAGAAAAATGTGATCTTATTGATTCCGTGGCAAGGGAGACCCTGAGAGCATGTTTTCCTCATAGTGGATTCAAGAACCAAATGGCACAATTTTGGAGTAAGGAATTGCGTATTTAGGATGGAAATGAGAAGGACTTTTTGAAGACGATCAATCTTGGGAATTTTAGATCTCAGGAAGTTGAAGTGGCGAAAACACTGAATTTTGTGGGTTTGAAGGTTCTAAAAAAGTAGAGCTGAGGATGAGATATAACTGTTCCAGTTCTAATGTCGGACTTTAGAAATCAGTAATTCAAATATTTTATCATCTGTGCTAAATTGCCCTGGACTTCAACTTTTGTGGAGGTACTGTCTGAGAAAATTCATATCAGAATCAGGTTAAATATAACCTGCATATATGATGGAGCTAACTAATTTTACAAGTTTCTGCAACTTATTTCGATCTTGTGCAGTAGCCCCCCCCCCCCACACCCCACCGTCATACCAGATGGTGATGCAGCTAGTCAGAATGCTCTCCACTATACATTTAAAGAAGTTTTTGAGGGTTTTAGTTGACAAGCCAAATCTCCTCGAACTCCTAATGAAATATAGCCACCATCTTGCCTTCTTTAAAACTGCATCAATATGTTGCATCCAGGTTAGGTCCTCAGAGATATTAACATCCAGGAACTTGAAATTGCTCACTCTCTCCACTTCTGATCCCCCTGTGAAGATTGGTTTGTGTTTCCTCGTCTTGTCCTTCCCAAAGTCCACAATCAGCTGTTTGCTCTTGCTGAAATTGAGTGCAAGGTTGTTGCTGCAACACCACTCAACTAACTGGTATAGAGTATCTCATGCCTGTACACTATTTCGTCACCATCTGAAATTTAGCCAACAATGGTTGTATCATCAGCAAATTTATAGATGGTATTTGAGCTATGCCTAGCCACACTGTCATGAGTGTAGAGAGAGTAGAGCAATGGGTAAGCACAAAACTCTGTGGTGCACCAATGTTGATTGTCAACGAGGTGGAAATGTTATCACTCTGCACAGATTGTGGTCTTCTGGTTAGGAAGTTGAGGATCCAATTGCAGAGGGAGGTACAGAGGTCTGGATTCTGTAGCTTATCGATCAGGACTGTGGGAATGATGGTGTTAAATGCTGAGCTGTGGTCAATAAACAGCATCCTGACATAGGTGTTTGCATTGTCCAGGTGATCCAAGGCTGCATGGACAGCCATTGAGATCGCGTCTACCATAGATCTATTGTGGCGAAAGGCAAATTGCAGTGGGTCCAGGTCTTTCCTGAGATAAGTGTTGATTCTAGCCATGACCAATTTCTCAAAGCATTTTGTCACTGTATATGTGAGTGCTACTGTACCATAGACATTGAGGCAGCTCACACCACTGTTCTTGGGCACTGTTATAATCGTTGCCCTTTTGAAGCAGGTGGGAACATCCGATTGTAGCGGTGGAAGATAGAAAATATCTTTGAACAACCCCGCCAGTTGGTTGGCACAGGTTTTCAGAGCGTTACCAGGTATTCTATTGGGCCTTGCCACCTTGTGAGGGTTCAGCCTGAAATTGGCCTCCAGGATAAAGATCACAGGGTCATCAGTTGCTGCAAGGTTTATTCCCTCTTTCAAAGCGAGCATAAAAAGCATTCTGTTCGTCTGGTAGTAAACCATCACTGCCACTCATGATGTTGGGTTTTGCTGTGTAAGAAGTAATGTCCTGCAAACCTGCAGAGTTGATGTGCAGCCTATATCACCTTTCACCTCTCTAGGAATTGTTTCTTGGCTCATGAAATAGCCCTCTACAAGTTATATCAGGTTTTCTTATACAGACCTGGATCCCCAAACTTAAATACCACGGATCTAGCCCTCTGCAGACTACAAACCAGGTTCACCTATGGCTTTTGTTTTGGAAATATACAGTAAGTTTTTTAGGCACACACTCATTCATGCAGGTTTTAATGAAGTTGGCGAAAACAGTTGCATACTCATCCTGACTCAAAGATGAGTCCCTGAATACATTCCAGTCCACCGATTCAAAGCAGTCCTATGGCTCACTGATCTGTACCTTCTTTGGCCTCTCTAATGGTGCTGCAGTCTTCAGTCTTTGCCAACACTCAATGAGTAGAAATACAGCCTTCTGATCAGACTTGCCAAAGTGTGAGTGTGGGTTAGCACAGTAGGCACTCTTGATCTTCGTGTAACAGTGGTCCAGTGTGCTATTACCTCTGGTAACAGGTGATTTGTTGATAATTATTTTATAACTTTATCAAGCTGACCTAGTTAAAATCCCCCAAAATAATGGGGAAGGCATCAGGAAGTGCCCTTTCATGCCTGTTGATTACATAACCCATTTCATTTAGAGCACGTTTGACATTAGCCTCAGGTGGAACATACACTGCAACCAAAATGATCGCTGAAATCTCCCACGGCAGGTAAAATGGCTGACACTTAATTGCAAATTCGATATTTTGACAACTTCAGTGCAGGACAGCATTCCCAAGCCAGACCAGCTTCCTTAAAAAACATCTAGAATTGATGTAACACTGATCAAGTAAGGCACTTTCCACAGGGATTTGGAAATAACAGGGATGTTATTTTCATGCATTTTTCTTTATATTCCTCCTGGAGCATTGTTTCAAACAACTCTGCTCCAGATTTCTTTGGGGTCCCTAAGCTAATTTCTCCTTTATACAATACCTTAGTTTTTAAGCATAAATGTAAATCTTTTGTGATAATCCAAACAAGCATAATTAATTGGTCTAAAGCCAGCTTAATAGTCATTCTAAAATTCATTGATTAATTTTATTTACCCAAATGTATCGTGCAGGATGCTGCTCAGTAAATTACATTAAAATACAGAGCATTAACAAATATATGGCAATTAAATCTCATGGCACGATATGAATTCTTAAGATACTAATCTTTTCATATTAAGTTAATTTTTCCAACATGCAGCCTTGGTATGCAAGATATGCTATCCTAAATTTCATGCTGTTTACAAAATCTTCCTTGCTTTGAAAAGTTAATGCTGGTATTAATTAGATTTGAGGTAACACTCTTTAACAATGGTTCAAAGGATGAGCCTGCAGTCTTCACAGACATGTGGGAGCCTAGCGTCATTTAGGGTCTAATAATAGATCACAGCGTATAATAATTTAAATTTTGTCACTATTTCCTTCAGATAAAATGTAATTGAACAATGAAATTCTCATTAAAGGTAACCAGATTTTTTTTGCAGGGAAGGAATTTTAGCAGCCCACTTTTATACCAAAACGTTATTTGTGCACATCTTCCCTTTTTGGGAGCAAAGGAATTTTTATTGCAAGATTTGAATACAGTTACAGTGCCTTAAAAAAGTATTCAACCCCCACAAATATTTTCACATTTTATTGTCTCATTTTCTAGGATTTCTTTTGAGTTAATCTACAAATCATTGTCCATCATGTCAAATCAAAAGAAAAATTCCAAAACCTGTCAACAATTTACTAAAAAATCAAAAACCAAAATTGTGAGGCTATGAAAGTATTAATTCCCTTTGTAATTACTATGCTAACTTTCCTTGGGTGCAATATTGTATATTACTTTACCAGTTCACCTAATTAATTGATATCAAAAATTGGAGGATCACCTGAATAAGTATGCCCTCTCTCTGTAAGGTCCCACAGTATGGTAGATCTTCAATAGACCGAACCAAAGAGAAGACAAAAGAGCATTCAAGACCAGGGAGGGAAATGATAAGAGAGAGGCACAAATCTGGGGAAGGGTATAAGATCATTTCAAAGGTACTGAACGTACCTTGGAGCTCAGTACAGTCCATAATGAGAAGTTGGAAAACATATGAAACCACAGCCAAACTGCTGAGGTCAGGCTGCCTTCTAAACTCAGTTGCTGGAGAAGAATGGCACTTATAAGAAAGACTACAATGATGTCAACAGTCACTCTGAGGGAGCTGCAGAAGTCAGTGGCTGCATCTGGAGATGACGTTCATGGCTTCACAATCTCTAAGGCCTTTCACTAAAAGGGTATTTATGGCAAGGAAGAAGCCCTTGCCAAATGAAAAACATATACTTCCTTGTAAAGACTTTGCAAAGCATCACTTAGACAATATTATAAAGATGTGGAAAAAGGCCTTGTGGTTGTAGAAGACTAAAGTGGAACATTTGGCCTCAACACTAAGTGGTGCATCTGGTGTAAAGATAATACTGCACATCAGCCAGATCATGCCATCCTTCTAAAAGTTTGGTGAAGGTAACATCAGGATATGAGGATGCTTTTCAGCAGCAGGGACTGTAAATTTGGTCAGGATTGATGGGAAGATGAATATTGCTAAATACAGAGAGATCCTGGATAAAAACCTGCAAGCCTCTGCCAGAAAGCTTAAACTGAGGATGAAGTTTATCCTTTCAACAGGACAGCAACCCAAAGCGTACTGCCAGAACAACCATGAAGTGGCTTCAAATAAAGAAAATTGAGTGACCCACTCAGGGTTCTGACCTCAACTCAATCAAACATCTGGCAAGAATTCAAGATTGCTGTCCTCCACTGCTCCCCAATTAACCTGGCACAACTTGAGCAATTTTGCAAGGAGAAATGGGCAAGTCCTACTCCATCACATTTAATAAAGACATCCAGAAAGACCACTGGCCGTAATAGCTGCCAGAGGTAATTCGATTTAAGTACTGAGCAAAGGGGGATGAATAGTTTTGCACTGCTGACATTTTAGTTCTTAAACTTTTAGTTTTTAATGCTGTACAATTTTCCTTGTTTTTTTTTTAACTCTACTGTGAGAAAATGAGCGTGTGATTCACAAATAAAAATTCTCAGTTAAATTGGTCAAAATTCCTGGATGTAACACCCATTTATGTGAACAAAGGGTTGTGAGTTGAATACTTTTACAAGGCTCTGTATGTATTCGACAAATATATTCACATCAAATCTTTTTGTCTAAATAACATTAAAAATTCTGCATTAGTGTAGTGGGTGCTTTGTTAACTAATAAACAAATTCAAAAATGGTGAAAAATAAAGTTGAACCAGAAGATGAATAAATTCATGACTGGCAAATTTTCTAACTGTTACTGGTATCTTCCTAATTGATGTGAGGATGCCAAATAAGGAAAAAGAGCACTTCTTTTGCAGTACCTTCTGTACCATTACAATAAAATTCTTGGGCTGAGCATGATATGTTTATTAATTTGAAAGAAGGGAAATGAGTATATCATGGCAGGTACTTGAGATGATTTGGAACTTTCAGGTCACACTTGAAATCATTGAATATCAATGTCTTTTATCAGATAATTACACCACTAAAGCTTGACTTTTCTTCACGATCATAAGTTGTTATTTCTCATTGTCAAGTTAACTAATTATTGAGAAATCAAGTAAATATCCCTTAGTAGTTCTGGAAATGTTTACTATTTTCACACAAGTCTAGAGCTAAGCATTAAAGTAAATTGATAAGATGGCTACTATTGTTACATTTACTGAAGTTCAGTGAAAAACTTAGCTTGCATGCCATTCATACAGATCAATTAATTACAATGGTGCATTGAGAGTACAGAGTAAAGCAGTAACAGAGTGCAGAATAAAGGGTACAGTACAAATAAAGTGCAGTGCAGGTAGATAGCTGCAAGGTCAGAGTGAGATAGATTGTGAAATCAAGATTCTACCTTATCACATTGGAGAACCATTCTGTGGTGTTTTAACAGCAGGATAAATGCTGTCCTTGATCTTTGCTGGTTGGTTCTTTAAGGGTTTTTCATTGTCTGGCTGATGGGAGGTCGACGAATAGAGGACATTCAGGGCGGATGTGGTCTATGATTGTACTGGCTGCTTTACCAAAGCAATTAGAGGTGTGGACAGAGTAGTAGGCCCTCCATTGATCAGGGTCAACCATGGATGTTGCACCCTAGCTTTCTGTGATACAAGCCAGGGCAGTACAATATGGATAGCATGCTGTTGCCCATGCTGCAGGCTTCCCCTCTCCACACAGCTGATGAATCCAAAGGAATGGTAGAGACTGATGCAATTTGGCACCAGCAGCATCATAGAAGTTGCATTCAGCATTGAACTTGGTGTAGGCCTGCCTTATTTTAACTTGGGGTTTACTCCTGAAGCCTTCCCTATGAGTGGGTATAGCCACAAGGCAGAGGAGATTTGAGATCAGAGTTTTCATTTTAGATGAGCTGCAAACCACAGTTGATGAGCTCCATCTGCCTCAAATGACTGGTTTTAAGGGGCCAGTAACCTGCTTTTACCTTCTCCTGTCAGTGGAAATGTTTCCATTGGGCTTAGTCGCTAAGCTACACATGAAAACGAGGAACTGGGCTTAGTTGTCAGAGACTCTTTGAAGTGCACACCATTGGGAGTATTTAATAGGTAGTGGGAGCTTATCCCCACTACCTCCCCCAGCTATCACAACCTTACGAAACCGGACAGAGTGCAGAATCTAGTATTTGTGTGTTCCTGTTTTTTGAGGGATAATGAGGCCATGTTAAAGAGAAGAAGCAGGTGCATAACAGATATAAGCAGCAAGGAACAAATGAGGCACTTGAGGACTATAAAAAACGCAAAGAAACACTTAAAAGGAAAAGTAGGAGAGTGAAAAGAAGGCATGAGGTTGCTCTGACAGACAAGGTGAAGGAGAATCCAAAGGCTTCTAATGATATATTAGAAACTAAAGGACAGTGGGGGATAAAATTGGCTCACTTGAAGATCATGCATGGAGCCAAAAGAGATGGGGAAGATCTTAAATGGACTTTTTCATCTGTATTTACTTGCGAGGTGGATGCAGAGCCTGTAAGACTCAAGCAAAACAGTAGTGAGGTCATGGACTATTTCTGGATTACATATGAGGAGGTGCTTACTGCCTTGAGGAAAATTAGGATGGATGAGTCCCTGGGGACTGACGAGTTGTCCTCCTAGACCAGGGGTCGGCAACCCGCGGCTCCAGAGCCGCATGCGACTCTTTCATCTCTGTGCTGCCGCTCCCCGTGGTTTGTTAGTTTTTGAAATGTAATTCGAAATTTGAAGATTATGGTAATCTTGTACAATCTAAAAATGTTATGGAGACCCCATTTCCTGGCACATCCGAACCGGCTCACTATTAGCCACCGTTCCGGCTAAGGGAGATAGCCTACGGGGGTTTGTGAGAACGTGTCTTTTGGAGCATCCGCGCCCACGGGGACGGGTTGAGGGAGGCTTTAAAGCAAGGCTGTTTAGTTTAAATAAAGTTACCTTTGACTGCAGTGTCTTTATTTTAGCGCTGTGTGTAGCACACCGCTACAACGTGTTTTTTCTCGCTATTAATATACATCACCACTGCCAATACCTGACACCCGCCAGTGCGCGCTTTCTTTTAATTCTTCGATCCAAGGTAGGCTAACTATGGAGTAACCTTCAACCCAACGTCTTTTTTTCGGAGTTCAAAATGTTTTTGTTGCATGCAGAAATGTAATTTTGTTTTCTCTGCAGGAGTTCATCAATTTCATAAATGCAACACATTGTAGTTTGTTTATACATAGCATAAAGGCAAAAAAAAAACCGTTGTATGCAGTGTTATTTCATTTTAAATGTCAAACGGGTTTTGTGGCTCCCAGTGTTTTCTTTTCTGTGGGAAATGGGTCCATATTGGCTCTTTCAGTGGTAAACGTTGACGACCCCTGTCCTAGACCTTATGGGAGGCTGGCACAGAAATTGCAGGGGCCTCAACAGAGGTATTTAGTTTATTTTAGAGACGTCCTTAAAACATCTTAACTAACTGTGAAATACCAGAGGATTGGAAAATAGCTAATGTTGTTCCATTTTTCAAGAAGGGCTTTCAGACTAAGCCAGAGATTTATAGGCTGGCAAGTCTGGCATCAGAAGTGGGTAAATTATTGGAAAATATTCTGAGGGTCAGAATATATAAGTATTTGGATAGACAGGGAGTGATTGGGGATAGTTAACATAACTCTATGCATAGTAGATGGCCCCTAACCAATCTTATATAGTTTTTCAAGGTTACCAGGAGAGATGATGAAGGAAAGGCAGTAGATATTGTCTGCATGATCTTTAGCAAGGCCTTTGACAGAGACCTGCATGGGTAGCTGGTCCAGAAGTTTCAGTTGCTTGACATTCAGGATAAATCTGTAAATTTGATTCAACAGTGACTTCATGGGAGAAGCCAGAGAGTAGTTGCCTCTCTGACTAGAGATCTGTGTCTACTAGTGTGCCACAGAGATTGGTGCTGGGTCTGTTGTTATATATTAATGATATAGATGATAATGTAATGAACTGGATCAGCAAGTTGTGGAAAATTAGAAGACTATCAAATGGGCTTCTTATTTTAGAAAGGATATACTGACATTGGAGAGGGTTCTGAGAAGATTCACGAGAATGATTCCAGGAATGAAAGGGTTACTGTATGAGGGATCTGGCAGTTCTTGGGCTGTATTCCCTGGAGTTCAGGAGAATGGGGATGGGGGGAATCTCATAGAAACATTCCAAATGTTAAAAGACCTGAACAGATTAGATATGGTAAAGTTTTTTTCCCATGGTAGGGGAATCTGGGACAAGAGGGATTGAAGGATGTCCATTTAGAATAGAGATACAGAGAAATTACTTTCGTCAGAGGGTGGTAAATCTGTGGAATTTGTTGCCACGAGCGGTTGTTGCGGCCATGTCATTGGGTATACTTAAGGCAAAGATAGATAGGTTAGCCAGTGCATCAAAGGGTATGGGGTGAAGATAGGGGAGTGGTGGTAACTGGAAGAATTGGATCAGCCCATGATTTAATAGCAGGGCAGACTCGATGGGCTGAATGGCCTACCTCTGCTCTTATATCTTATGGTCTTATGATCTTAAATCTTGCAGCAAGGTCTGGACCTGTGGAAAAGTGAGCTGAAAATGCTATCTGTAAATTAATGCAGACAAGTGTGAGATGTTGCACTTTGAGAGGACACACCACAGTAGAACTTTCATAGTCAACAATAAGGCGCTGAAAAGTGCAATAAAATAAAGGGATCTGGGAATACAGTTCTCTTGTTTCCTTGAGAATGGTGGTCACCAGTAGAAAGGGTATTTTTGGGACAATGACCTTCATAAATTATAGTATTCAGTACAACAGTTGGAATGTTATGTTGAAGTCGTAGATGAAGTTGATGAGGCCAAATTTGGAATATTGTCTGCAGTTTTGTTCACCTACCTACTAGAAAGATTTCAAAAGGACTGAAAGAATATAGAGAACATTTACAAAAAATTTAGGATCTAAGTTGTAGGGAAAGGTTGAATAGGTTGGGATTTTATTCCTTACTAGAACATGGGAGGATAAGGAAGATTTGATAAAGTTAAAACAAAATTATGAGGGGTATAGATAGGATAAATGCAAGCAGACTTTTCCCATTGAGATTGGGTGAGAGGAGAACTAGAGATCATAGGTTAAGTGTGAAAGGTGAAATAGTTTAAGGGAACCCTGAGGGGGAGCTTATTTACTAGGAGAATGAACGAGTGTGGAATGAACTGTCAGATGAATTGGTGGATGCGGGCTCAATTACAACTTTTACGAGAAGTTTGGAGAAATACATGTATAAAAGGGGTATGGAGAGTCATGGTCTAAGTGTGGGTCAATGGGACTAGGCAGAATAACAGTTTGGCATGAACTATATGGGCTGAAGGGTCCAATTCTGTGTTATATTGCCGTACAACTATGATATTGTGTTTAAAAATCACTGGAAAACATTTAAGGATGCATTCAAGATTCTACTAGTGTAACATCCCTACTAATTCATGGAAGTACCTTTCTGAAGCCTGTTCAAAATGCTGGAGGAATATTTGCAAAGGCATTGAGAACATTGAATTCATTCATCAGCATCAAACAGAAGGCCAACATAAATGATAGTGAAAGAACACCACCTTCCATTGCCCCCACCTGTGACATGGTCTGCAGACATCTTAATGGTCATGTAAAGGCAGCACAGAACTCACAAACATGGAGTTGAAACAAATTATCCTTCATCCAAAACCTGGCAAAGAAAATGATACAATCCCACTTCTGTATTTTTTATTAACAGACAAATAATATGAAATATGAATTTTCAACTAATATTTATTGTAGTTTTAGCAAAACTGACATTGTTCTTTGTGTTCTCATAAAGCGTTTAATTCTGTTTGATGAGTATAGTGCTTTTAAATAATGTCAGGGAGATCCTTGACATATTTCTCCATGAGGTACTTACTTTTTCCTCAAAGCAAAATGTGTATGTTAACCAATTCTGTCTACATTAGTATTTCTAAGGACTAGTCTCAGTAAAATTGATTAAGTGAAAGAAAATAACTGTCAACTGACTAAGACTTATCTTAATATTAAATTGAAAAATAGAATTTTAAAGAGTTACAACAACTCACACAAAATGCTGGTGAAACACAGCAGACCAGGCAGCATCTATAGGGAGAAGCGCTGTCGACGTTTTGGGCCAACACGCTTCATCTCTTTGCATTTTAAAGAGTTAATGCTTTGGTTGAAATAAACAAAGACAAGCTAGCTTCGTTATGGTGTTATGACTGATGTCTAAGTCAGCTGGTGCAATTTTTCTTAGCCTATTAACTTCAAGCTTACTTTGGGTCAAGAATGTCATATCCCTGTGGTGTAGAGTGAGATGAGAGGAAATCTTACATGCTAGCCTGAGAACTCTTATGACTAACTAAACCTGTCTTCTCTATTCCAAACTCAAATATACTTTGTAAAACCTACATGTGTTTATAGAATATATGCAAGTTTCTAAGTTAGTTGTTAACATTTAAGTATATTTTTAAAGCCATGCAATACTGAAATATATTGGTAACAATTATACTAATGACAATTTCTAATAACCCCATTTGACACCTTATGCAGTATATTTGACTTCGTTCAGTACGATATATTAAAAATATCAATTGACTATACTGTGCTCCCTTTATGACAAATTAAATGATATATCCTAAAAGCAGTTAACCATTATTTTTATTGAAAGCAATATTTTTAACTGCCTCTATTTGGAAAATTCATGTATGGTAATGTATAATTACTTACCAGCTTGAATATATGTGTAATGCATTAAAGCTGAAATAAAACATTATAAATATTTATTTGGAAATGTAAAGGGTGTAACATTTAACACTCATTTACAGATTTGGAAATACTATAAATATTTTTCTATGTCATTATCAGATACATTGTCCATCCCACTCCTTTTATGTGATGTTGAAAAGAAACCAAGTCATGTCATAGTATTTGTACTGCTGTGTTATTGTTTTATTTCTGAAGCTTTTGGTCACAGTGTTTCATTTTGGTATTTAGTGTGTACTTTTGATTTTAAATTGCCATGAATATCTTGTCAGCTAGAGAAAGCAATTCATATTGAAGTGATACGGGTTTTTTTTATTTAATCCTGAATCTTGGGGTAGCAAGTTGTGGGGTTGTGAGACATGAGCAATGGCTGGAGGTTGAAATGTAACCATTGAGATAAAAATCTACTCACAATTTGTTAGTCAGCTAGCATTAAATTCAAGGCCCGTATTAATAGTTCTTAAAAAAATCATTTGACCTGGGGTTTCTGTCATAATAAATAGCACAGTATCCTCATGCATTTTTAAAATGATGATGACATTGGTGGATTTTTTTTGTTTATTCTGGTTTAGTGTTCCAATGTTGCTCAATAGATTGTTCTATTTTAGTTCATTTTCTATCTATAGTTTGACTGAAGCTAATTTTGAAGTAAATGATTTGTGATGAATAACTTGTCTCTTGCCAGCTGGAAAGAAGGACTTAAACCTTATTGATTTCCTCGCCTTTTTCACCTTTACTTCTCGCTTTCAATATCACATGTTATTGCACATTGCTAATTGTAGGAATAGAATTCTTGCAGATCTTTCTAAGCAGTATGTCTGTGTGAAAACCAGACTTAAAATTTTATTTTAAAGAATCTAGTGATCCCCCAAACACTGAAAAAGGTTCACACATGCAGTATGTAGGTGCAGTGGTCAGTACAATGAATACTAGTGCTGGGATGGTAGATAAGTGAAGATGACTGATGATTATCATACATTTGTACAGTTTCTTTTTGGACTGAAGAAACTGCTTCCACCGTTTTAATTCCATTCTTTGTAGCCAACTTGAAACATTAACAATTGTAAGGGCACAAGCAACTCGTGTATCCATTCAAACCTTTATAACCTCAGGAAGTGCTTCAGCAAACAGAAAGATCTGCTGTAAAAAATGTAGCAGGATACTGCTATTAAAATACTTACTGTATGTTGCCTCCGGGTTTCAAATGAAATGGTTATTAATGTGTTGTAAATTGATTTTAAGCAAAATCCTTCTTCAGATGACAAATAATGCTTATTGTTGCATTAATATTCTTGTAAGACAAAAAAAATCCAAACATGAGGAAAAGCAAAAAAAAGTTTTTGATCTTACTGAGATTTGGAATATGAGCTGTAAAGATGATGCAGAGTATCTGCTCAGGAATTTAGTAGGGTTAAGTAAGTGGGTGAGAGATGTAAATATAGAATACAATGTGACTGAGCACTTTGGTACAAGAATCGGTAAACTGAATATTAATTAAGTCCTGGTGAAGGAAGAGGGGATCTTGGTGTTCATGAAATACAGAAAGTTGAAGTGCAGGTACAGCAAGCATTTACAGTATAGATTATCATGCAACCAGAAGTAAAAAGGAAAGTATTGCTGCAGTTATCCAGAACTTTGGTAGAAAAATATGCAGCTTTCTTCTCCCGGTGTAAAGGTTGGAGTATCAGAACACAGTTCCAATAGATTGGTTTCAGGTAGGAAAGTTATCCTACATAGAGAGGTTAAGATTGCATTGTAAAAGTTCAGAAGAATACAAGGTAAGATTCTGAATGAAATTGAGAGGCTATTTCTTCAGAGGAAGGCATCATATTAAGAGACATGGTCTCAGGGAAAAGCACAGATTAGGTCTGAATGAGCAGAGATTATATACTCAATAAATTGTAAATCTTTGGAATTTACTACCTTAGAGGATTGTGGTTTCTTGGTCTTTGAATATCCTCAAAATGGAGATTTTGTTTGTGGAAGGTTAGAGAATAAGGTAGGTAAGTGGCTTTGAGGTAGAGGGTCAGCTGTGACCTTTTTAAATGTTTGAGTACCCAGATAGTCTACTGCTGCTTCTACTTCCTGTATTCATATTAGTAACCAGTTAGAAATTAAAGATGATATTTGCAGTAAAGGATGTGCAGCTTGGACACAGACATTCTACCATGCAAAGAATATGCACTAAAGCAGTATTTTACTTGGAACAATGCCAGTTTCTTAGAATGCTATCTTTTTAATAATGTGAAGTACCAGACATTCAATTATGCATTGTAACTATGGCAGAACCATAAGAAAATGCTGTGTCCGCCAGGCCGAAACATTAACACAGTAGCTATATAATGGACCAGCTTTTCCTTTGACAGGCACCTTTCGGTAATGTTATGAGTGATGAACAGACCTGATGGACAATGGGGTAAAGAGTTAACAACCCATCCCCCCCTGAGAACCACGAACTATTACTGTTGCTATGCTGACCATGAGAAAGAGACGAAAAACAGGAAAGAATATTTGCTACAGATAAGAGAGGGGAGAGACTGTTGATTTACTGTGTTATGACTTCTGCAAGGGTTATTTATCTTCTACCTTTTGCCCATAAACATTCCTCAGTGGACTGAAGGAGTGGCCTTATTTGATGGACATAGTCATTCAGGAGTGATGGATAGCTGAGTCCCCGTTAGTAGGGATAAAAAGACAGGTCTGGAGAGACACCCTTCAGACACGCCAGTGGACACTGATTGAGTGTTGGAACCCACAAGAAAGGTGGGGGCTTCGGAGACTGAACCAGGAGATTGGTCAGTAAAGTTCACTGTGTTAAAGCACTGTGGGTACTTGTGTGTGTGTCCACTCATGCCAGAGTGATGAGTCCACCACAGTAGAACGGTCTAGCAGAAGGACGGAGAGGTCATAACTGAATGACCACACCGATACGACGGATTAATAAAGCAAAGGAAGGTTTGTCTGACTAGCTGTTACATCTCGCTTGCTCTTTCTCTCTCTCTCTCTCTCTCTCTCTCTCTCTCTCTCCCCCCCCCCCAACGATTACAATACAACAACCATAACTACATCAGCACTCATGAACTGAACTGAACTTAATACTTTTCTATGACAATTCATTTACCCCTAGACATCGATAGAGTTTGTTTATTATTGATTATTATTATTTCTGCACTTTTAGGTTTATTACTGTTAACTTGTTTTATAAGTATATTTACATTATTGATATGGTTTTTGCTTATTTTTATTAATAAACACCTTTAGTTTGGTACCACCAGACTCCAACGGATTCTTCTTTCTCTGCTGGTTAGACACCCAATTACGGTGTACGTAACAGTAAAACAGACACTGGACCGCGCAGCTTAACTCCTAGGAAAGATTCCAAGATTATGTTTCTTACAGGGGTGCAACCCTATAATGAGTTCTGTAAAAACTACCAATTTGCCATGTGACTGAGCAGATTCCCTCCTTTTATGGACTGCCATTCCAACATTATAACTTTGGGCATTAATGTGCACCAATGTCATTCCTATGAATTCACCATCCTCCATGTGTGTTTGTGCATAAGGTGAACCAAGATACTACTTCACATTGCACACCATCTACTGATTGCTATTTCTTATGTTCAGAAACCATAAGTACATGCAATCAAGTCTCTAGCCCTTGCCCTTCAACAAAGGGAAAACCTTTCTAAACAGCGTTAGAAGATCAGAGTACTAGCTAATCTTGACATATTTTGTGATAATTTTGTTTGTAGAGGTCTATGATGAGGTATTTTGCAATCACTGAGTGACCCTTCTAATAGGTAATCATTTCCCTGCATTAAGGCTGATCAGCAGTTAGGTGAGGATGTGACAAAAAGTCAACTGTTTTAAAGGAAAAAATTAAGAATACTAGCAAAGAAATACGAACATGAAAACAAATAATAATGCTGATTGGTATCATAGTAGACAAATTACAGGTTATTGATCATTATTATTTCTGTGATTTCGCCTGCCAAATAAGTTTTTGGGAGTAGTTTGTTTCACTTGTGTGTTGTTATTGAGAAGATAAAGATTAGCTTTATCATACAGTGAAATGCGGCGTTTGTGTCAACAACCAGCACAACCTGAGATTTTGCAGGAGGCAGCCTGCAAAGTGTCGTCACACTTCCCACGTCAACACCTCATGCCCCAGCTCACTAACCCTCACCATACATCACTGGAATGTGGGAGAAACAGGAGTAACCAGAGGAAATCCACATGGACTCTGGGAAATTGTACAAACTGCTTACAGATTATGGTGAGAGTCAAAGCCCGATCTTACAGCTATTGCTGTAAAGTGTTGAGCTGGCCACGACATGACAACACCGTCCTTCAACAGTTTGGGCAATCATTGTGTTATCTGATATCTCCTGTCTCACCACCATTCAGTGCCCTATACTGTCCTTCCAGTGAGATAGTGCTTCACCTGCGAGTGTCTCGATGTTACTTAATACATCTGGTGCTCCCAGTGCAGCCTTCTCTATATAATGTACATGGAAACAGGCGGTGAAACGCAAATTTCTAATTTATTTTATTTAGAGATACTGCAGGAACAGGACGTTCAGCCCAACAAACTGTACTACCCAGCAACCCTATTTAACCCTAGTCTAATCACAGGATGACTTACAATAACCAACTAACCAGTACATCTTTGGACTGGGAGCAAACAGGGGCACCCAGAGGAAACACGAAGTCTCACGGGGAAGAGTGTACAAACTTTTTACAGAGGACACTGGAATTGAATTCTGAGCATTGGCGCCTCGTGCTGCAGTAGCATTAAGCTAACCGCTGCGCTACAGTGGCGCCCATCATTTGCGCTAACAACAGCACATCCGAGGGTGTGCTGGGAGTAGCATGCAAGTGTCATCACACATTCTAGCACCAATGTAGCATGCCCACAATCCTCGGCAGAACAACATAGAATGTAACTAAACAGAACACAACCACGGCAAATCACACCCATTTCCTCCCTCCTGCGCACCCACACACACGGACAATCGTCCCAAGTCCAGGACAGCCTCCAGTTTTCCAGGCTTTGGCCATCTGGCTTCGACTTCTGGGCTTCCAATTGACCTTTGGCTTTTGACCTCCGTGTCAACTCCTGGGCAAGCTGAAGACTCCAGGTTCAAATTCCAAGCTTGCTGACTGATGGCCCATGTTCCTCCTGTTCCTACGGACATCGGATCCCAGAACCCACTGACCTGGGACAGTCCAAAATCTATGGATGTTCTTTGTCACTCACGCACATTGCTGATGTCAAGTACTGAGAGAAGGCCTAGGCTCTGGATGTCCCTGTTGGCCTTTGAGTATGATGTGGAAGCAGGCTGTTTCTTCCACCACAATAGTTTGGATCTCCCAGTGGTCACTCACATCAATTCTACTTACTTTTTCTACACCAATGTGTCTGTCTACAGCATCACCCACTCCCATGATGAAGGTTGGCATAGGTTGGGGGAGCAACTCCTCATATTCTGTCTTGGTCATCTCTAACCTGAAAGCATTAATACCAATTTCTCTAAAGTCTGGAGCAACTCTTCTCTGCCCCCACCAAACATTTGTTTTCCTTCATTCCTGTGGCCCCACCCACCTCCTCTTCCATCCCTCCCCCACTCTCAGGACCTGCTAGTCATTTCCCTCCAATCCCTTCTGGCACTGACCCTCTTCCTTTCAAGTCCTGGTGATGAATCTTGGCCCAAAATGTCATCTGATCATTTTGCTCCATAGATGCCCCCTGACCTGCTGAGTTCCTCCAACATTTTGTATGTGGTTGTGTTATTTCGTTGTAGCTATTAGGACCTTCAACAGACAAGTTCCTATTAGCTTTTGTTCGCAATTTATTGACACCATGAATCAGTGGACTGCCTGATTACTTTCTTTGCCACAACAGTTCCATGATACTGTGAGATTTGCAACTATCGTTGTAAGTTGTTTTACTCAATCTCTCAATGCCAAATTTATACCAAAATTGATTACAATATGCCACAGGAGAAGGAGGACAGTTGTGGTAAATTTATATACCATTTTGTGTAGAACATACCTGAATATTACATACAGTTAGAGGTTATGGATTTAAGGGTGAAAGGTGAAATGTTTAAAGGTAACGTGAGGGGGAACTTTGTTACTCAGTGGGTAGTGAGAGTATGGAACGAGCTGTCAGTACAAGTGGTGTTTGTGGGTTCAATTTCAGCTTTTAAGAGAAATTTGGATAGGTACTTGGATGGGAGGGATATGGAGGGCTAAGATCTGAGTGAAGGTCGATGGGACTAGACAGATTAATGGTTCAGCATGAACCAGATTAGTGGAAGGGCCTGTTTCTTCACTACAGTGTTATGTGACTCTATAAATCCATTGTTCATAGAATCCTGCCAGCACCTTACTCTATGTTGAAATAGAAAATTTATTTTAAAAGCACATTATCGCCTATGAAGAACTTCTAGACATCTTGCATTCAGAACAAGCCCTATACATCACAGGCACATTTCTCCCAATCATCAGTTTTACCTACAGGAGGTACTGCTCAAGAAGACAACAACTATTGTCAAAGATTCCCTCCATCTGAACCATGCTATCTTTTCATTGCGACTATGGGGCAGGAAATGCAGAAGTTAAAAGGCCCACACCATCATATTCAAGGACAGCAACTTCCCTTCACCCAATATGTTCTTGAATCAATCTCTGAAATCCTAGCCACTACAGTTTAGTAACATTGTGAACATTTTGATCACTTTGCACTAAAATGGACTTCTTTGTGTTCTAACTTTTTTCATGTAAAACAGATTGTGTGCGTAGTTTATGGTTAATTTGTGCTTTCTTCGTGAATACTGCTTATATGATATATGCCTATGATGCTGCTGCAAGTTTTTCATTACATCAGTAGATGCATGTACTGGTGCATATAATAAATTCAACTTGGACTCTATATAAGTACTAAACACAGGTGGGCAGCACAGTGCAGCAGCAGGCAGAGCTATTGCTTGACAGTCATGTAGTCCTGCTTCAGTCTTGGTTGTCAGTGTTGTCTGTGAGGAGTTTGCACATTCTCCCCAAGTTCTCACGGAGTGCTCAAGTTTGCGCCCATATCCTAAGGATTCGTGGATTGGTAGCTAACATAGTCACTATAAGTTACCCCTAACATGTAGGTGAGTCAAGTAATCTGAAAAGAGTTCATAGTAATGAAGGGGGGAAAAACTGGGACTTGCATAGATTGATGTAAATGATGGTCATCATAGACATGGTGGTCCAAAACTGTATAGGACTCAGTTCTATTCAAGCTGCATAATTCAGCGATCAAAGTAACAGATCTGAATAGTCATAAAGAAAACAGGACATCTGCTTTAATCAAATGACCTGGCATTGTTTACCTGTTCAAACATTAAACTAAAATATAGTAAAGTTATCTGTTTAAGAATGAAAGGGCGGTTAAGCTTATTGCTGTTTTGTCTCAGGTTTACGCAGTTGTCCTTTTAGCATTATTTTATATGTTAATTAGCCAATTTGTATATTGCATAAATAAATAAAACAATATCAAGTTTTTTTAAGAGGGTCATTAGTGAACAGACCTCATTCTTTTTTTTAATGAAAAATAATTGATTCATTCAATTGATTCTAGGAAGTGTTATATTTAATTAAAGGTTAGGCTCACAATGGGATGAAAATAATTGAGATGAAATAGCAATAGATTTTTAAATTAGAAAGCATACCAGTGCCATGCCTTAATGGTTTAAGTGGAGGTAGTAATTGCAGTAATGTTAGTTCAGCATGCCTGTGATCATAATTAATTTAATGATGGAAAGTTAGCTGCCCAACTTTGTTGGTAACTAACACAGTGCAACGGCACAAAATTTCCAGGGAAGTATTGGGCAGTACAAATAGTGATTTCATCCATTTACACCATAATTTCATAGGGCTTTGCAAAGTAAAGTGCACTCTTCCTTGTGCATTGTGCATGTATCGTCAAGTCCCCACCAGATGTTCTTTCAGCTTTTTCTCTATGAAGGATAGTAAATACGATTAATCAATTAAATTAAATGATAATAAGCTAACTACCATGGGAATTTGGAGCTGAAAGCTAGTGGCCCTAAATAAAAACTTATTCTAGATTCTTGTATTTAGTCCTTTTGTTATAGACTTGCAAGTCACTCTTTGTAGAATGGCAATAGGAAAATCATATGGTAAAGGAATTAAATATTGATGGAAAATTAAAGTATATTTAACTAATTATTATGAAACTTTGTAAATATTAAATAGTTTTGAGATATTCAATGCTCACCCTGATTTCTATCTTCAACATAATTACTTTACAGCTTTCTGTATCTAAGTAACCAAACTCCAGATATATTCTATATTTGTAATAAAATATCAATGTTTGGAATTGTCACTGAAATTTTGATAAACAAGTTCAAAGTTTAATGAATATTCAGCAAAATTGTTAAGATATTGGTGTGATTGCAAAATATCTGTGAATTTTTTTCTGAATCCTGGACAATCAGGTATAATTTATATTCCATAATCCCTTCATATTTGTATAGTTTCTATAGCATTGCAATAGATTCAATTTCTGTAAGTTTCCAAATTTTTTTAACTAAATTTTAGAAAGATATATTAAAATGTCAATACAACAAAGGATCATGGAATAAATTAAAAATCTTTAGCACTTTTCATTTGACATATTTTCAATAATATTATTTATTTAAATTAAAATTTAAATTCAGTTATTTCATAGGAACATGCAGGTATTAATTAAAACATTTCAGTTCACTTACTTTATATGAACTTGTGGATATTAATATCCTTTAAGAAATCGATAATATTTTAAATTTTTAATTGTACTTTAGTTTTAAAAGATTGCCTGGGACTTAAAGCTGTATTATGGAATTGCTATTGCATATTCTTCAAGTATAAAATAAATTTATTGCAACAGAAGCCTCACTATTTTGGAAATGTAAACCTATGTTTTTTTTAAATGTTTTTCAAGCAAACCTTCATTCCTTTTAGTAGACCTGTCTAAGTCTGAGGGGTGTATGACTGAATTTGTCTTACAGTATTTCAGACCTCTAGGATAAGCTTCAAGAATTGAAATGCTGATAAGAATAAAAGTTGCCTGGTTCGTCAGGTTGAGAAGTCAATCTGAATTGAAGCCTGCATCCTCGAGACACTGCAGACAAAATATTTAGATTTTGTTTTCATACCTGGCAAAGTTAAATCTTCTTTTATCAATAAATTGATGAAGTTGAGAGGAGACCAGCAACATAGTGAGCAGTGAACATTAACGACAGGACCTGTCACTGCACTACTCTTACCCACTTGCCAGTTTCTCCTTCAAGCTCCTCATGTGCTACTCTAAAATGCTCAACGTTGTTGGCACGTGTCCTACCTTGATTTTCCCAGTGAGGCAGGAGCCAGGTAAAATTAGAAAGTTGATAGGGAAATGGAAACCAGAACGAAGCGAAAAGTAATGTAGGAATCTGATCTAAATGGGTTACAGCAAAAAAAAACAGGATTTCTCACCCTGCGATGGGCACATTACAATGTTTGTTCTGTTCTGCACATTGTTATCTGGAGATCAGTTAGATTTTCTTAACATTCTTACTTCTGCCTCTGACCTTTCCCTCATTCAACTGGTGTGGCTTTACATTCACAAGTTTCTGTCAGTAGCTTAACATCTAGCAGAAAAGTAGCTGTAATTTGAAAAATCTTAAACATATGAGCTTTCAATATCCTTGAGACTCAAGAGGAAAAGATCTGCTTTCATTATTACGGAATGAGCGTGTTATAGGTTAGCAAAATTTAGACACAAGAGGAACTGCAGATTCTGGAAATTAACAGAAATACATATAATGTTCTGGGGGAACTCAGTAGGTCAGGAGGGTGTCAGCCCAAAACGTTGACTGTTTGTAGATGCTGCCTGACTTGCTGTGCTCTTCCATCACATTGTGTGTAGAGTAAAACATAGAAATGTGGTGAAAAGCCAACGTCTAGCACAAATAAGGCAAGTTGTAATCAAGTTGATAAATCAATGGAATCATTCGTTCTGAGGTTCTGAATTAACAGATTCTTTGTGAGGAAGTAATCAATTCTGTGGCAGTGGTTCCTGGTCTACTGCCTGGATCTTTAATAATGTCACATCGGGGGCTAGCAAAAGAATATGAAGGAGTTGCTATTTGTAAGGAGACAAAGATGGATGTCTACTTGAGTTTTTTTGCCCACTGCAGCTGTTTCAAGATTCCAACCATAATCTCCATTTAACCAACAAACTCTCCACAATGAACAAGTATTACCAAAGTGTTTGAAATTTCTTGAATAGCAACAGTTAACCTGTGAAAAACTTTTCTGTGTTTATTAATAGCATTTAAAATTCACTTTTTAACAAGACAATAATTGCTTGATGAGTAATTACTATAATTTTCAAGAGTACAGAGCATTTACATCTATGGCCTTAGTAAAATTTAATCCTCTTGTTATGAAATAGTCCCTCTTCTCATACATAAATAAGTGTTTGGGATCCATTCTAAATGTTATATTTTATATAGATAACAAATTACAATCCTTTATATTTGTAAAAAAAAAACTTCATAAATCAGTCAGTGCTTTCTAATAACTCTGCAGTCATTGATAGTGTTTCCAGTCTAATCGACCTAGTTTGTGATCATTGTAAAACACTCTAAATACTAATGACTATGAATAAAGAAAAGTCTCCTAAATTTTCTCCTTCCTATCATTGATAAATTGATGACTTTTTATTGATAACTTACAAACCAGAGATGACCCCGGGGGATGCTCTAAACTACCATTGTTCTGATAATTCTATATAGTATTCTCTTTTGATGAGGTTTTCTTTGAAACAATATGGTGCTCTCCTTGTAGCCTAATTATTACCCAGAACAACTTAATAATGTCTTTTGTGTCTCCATTTAGAAAAGCCAAAATTGTAGATATACCTGAAGTTATATTTTCAAATACTTATACAATTTCTCTCATAGGTCTCTGTTTTCCACCAAATGCTCCAGTATCTATCAATGTATTGTTTATTCATCTCTGTTGTACACTGAGGTATGACTGCTTTTTTGGCAGACAAATCTGAGATTCTCCTGAAATCTTGTACAGTCCAACACATTAGGCCAAAAATCACTTTGCTCATGTAAACATGGCTTTGCCTTTAGGTCCTACATTTGTTTTGTTGGGCCCACATAGGAGCAATGCTGCAAAAGAGCATGGGAAACACCAGGTTATCTTCGTAATCTGTCAACACAGAAGCTCAAATATTCCGAATGTAGGTGCTGCAGGTAAGAGAAACATCCCCAGTTTTCACTACGAAGATGGTGATGACTGAACTTCTTGAATCAGTGCAGTGCCTCTGCCACAGCATAAAATAATACTGCAAGCAGTGGATCTGAGTTGTTATGTCTGAACCAGAAGTGATGGGACAGGAATAAGAGTGGGTACCATGTACCCATAGAACATGATCAATCAGAAATCATCACTGTAAAGGTGAACATCTGGGGCAAGCATTGGAATGCACATTCATTCATTATCTCACTCTCTCACACACTTTATCTTTTGTCAGCATACTTCAGTGTAGTGTAGAGACAAGATCTGCCTCACTACACTATTGAAGATCCCGCTGACGCCGTGACCATGATTCAAGTGTCCAAGATGGCTGAAATCTATAGATTGGAGGTGGATGAGATAAGGAGAGAAGTAGATGGCAGTTGTGGGAGGGTAACCAGCCCAGCAAAATTTGACCCATTAGAAATGGAAAACTACCACAAAATCTGTGTGTCCTACTTGTTTCTTTGGTTTTGCCCCAGTGTAATATTGCTCTGTGTAGTATCCATTATATTTTGCTTTATCATTGAGGATATCAGTAGACACTATAAAAGGTACTAACAAAATAATCACTACCTTTATAGCATTCTTGTTATTACATTGTGTCTTAACAGCTCCTATCTGTTTAGCTTGTAACATTGTTATTAGGTCAGCTCATTGTGTATATCAAGGACGTATGTTGTATCCACTTATCAATAATTTTTTGAAGGGTATTAGGACAATTAGGCATAACTTGACCAGCAGCAAATATGTTAAAAACGAGTGCCACTTTAGGAGGATTTCTTCTCTAACCTTATCATTTTCTGGATAATGGTAAGTGACATCAGTGTTCTGTAGGACATTCTGGTTTGGTAAACACTGTTACCTCTGGCATAAAACAAAACAAGCTTTGACGTCTGACAGTAGAACTCCTGGAGATAATTGTTTAAGGCAGTGATGCAGTACGACACCAGTTAAGACAGTAGCCTTGCAACTTGTAACCCATTGCCAGTTGATACCTCAAACCACAATTTCTTCCTTGTGAATAACTGTCTACTGTTTTGATGGAAATTCCAAATGTGACAGCTTCTTACACCAAGATTACTCACTGGTAGATAATACATGACATCTTATGAGCTCGAAAGCACTTGCTCTAACACACCCATTGTATGATCCCATAGCAGCACAAACATTTCACTACCCCTCAAGTACAACTGAATTGGAGGTTTTTCTGCAGTAGCATTCCACAAAGAAACAATTAATAAATGGGCGCAGCAGATCCCAAGGCTTTTTCAACCTCCCTGAATTACTCTGATGATCAGAAACTCACAGTAACATAGTGGTTAGCAAAATGCTTTACAGTACAAGCAATTTGGGTTCAATTCCTACTGCCGCTTGTAAGAAGTTTGTACATTGTCCTCATGACTACGTGGGGGCTCCAGTTTCCTACCACATTCCAAAGACGTACCAGTGGTACAGTGCCTATAAAAAGTATTCACCACCCCCCCCCCCCCCCCGGAAGCTTTCATGTTTTATTGTTTTACAGCATTGAATCACAGTGGATTTAGTTTGGCTTTTTTGACACTGATCAACAGAAAACGACTCTTTTGTGCCAAAGTGAAATCAGATCTCTACAGTGATCTAAATTAATTACAAATACAAAATACAAAATAATTGATAGCTTAAGTATTCATCCCCATCAAGTCAGTATTTAGTAGATGCAGCTTTGGCAGCAATTATAGCCTTGAGTCTGTGTGGATAGGTCTCCATCAGCTTTGCACATCTGGACACCAAATTTTCCCCATTCTTCTTTGCAAAACTGCTCAAGGTCTGTCAGATTGCATGGGGATCATAAATGAACAGCCCTTTACAAGTCCAGCCACAAATTCTGATTTAGATTGCAATCTGGGCTCTGACTTGGTCAGTTCACTGGAGATCTGGAAATGGCCTACACTGTGTGTGCATTTGGGAGGGAGGTAAGGAATTGTTTTGCTCTGTTGTTTTTGTTGCTGTGGTTCTCTTGTTATGTTGTTATTCCTTGTGTGTTCTACAAACATGGTGGGCATGCTGTGTTAGCACTGAAATGTGTGGCGAGACTTGTGGGCTGAGATTGTACATCCTAAGATTGTGTTGGTTATGGGCCCAAACAATGCATTTCACTATATGTTTTGATGTACATGTGATAAATAAATCTGCTTCTGAAATTTAGTTGGAGCTGTCTTTCACTGCCAGCTGGTAATTTGTTGAAAGTTCAAAGTGCATATGTATGCTGCTTGAGATTCTTTTTCATGCAGGGTTGAGGGGTATTTCAGGACTTGTAATCCCTAACCCTAAATTAACTATCAAGACAATATTTCATACCCTATCAAGGTAGCTTGGTCAATTGATTTGTTTTCAAAAGCAAGATCAGGAGTATTCATATTTGACATCAGTATGGCAATGCCCAAGGTAGCTCATCAGCATGCCATTGTGAATGAAGTCGACCACTCCCATCCCTCAGTTTGTCCTCTTCCCTCACCACGTACTTAACTTATTGGGTCTTACTGGCAGCATCTCTATCTGTGAGAGAGAGAGAGAGAGAGAAGCTACCGAACCAACTGAGTCCCCCAGTGCCTTCTGTTTTGCTCTGAGTTACAACATGTGGTCTTTTGTGTCTCCACCCTTGTAACATGGACATTTCTTCACTGCTCACCAAAGTAGCAATCTCAGAGAAAGCAGAGATGGGGAACAATTGTTGACCTTGACAGTGACATCCACATTCTAAAAGCATACTTCAAAATCGCTATTTCCCTGGTAGGCAAAGCTACACTGAACAAAACTGCCAATCTCAGTTAAAATTCTGGATATCTAAAATGGCAGGTGAATGTTTCACTGGTACGGAAATAAATACTTCTGAGGTCAGGAAATTTTGGTATTTAATGAAAATTGTTATAAAAGCAAAATAAAGTAATGCATACCTCATGTAACACTCAGAAATTGTCCTCAATTTTCATCTAAAGGTAAAAATAATTTTACAGGACTCTGGTGCTGGAAAACTTGGCCTGCAATAACAAATTGATCTATAACTCTAAAACGATATCAAATATATATTTTTAAAAAGTGAGATATTGTATAGAAGAATCGGTGAATGCACTGTCTCAGCTAACACTAGCATTGTGCAAACCTGCACCTGATGGTTGCCTCACAGTTAAGATCAAAACCTAATTTGTGAAATTATATTAGTGCAGAAATTTAGTTGCCAAGATCTTATTGAATGATAGAGCAGGCTCAGGATACCTTGTGGTCTACTCTTTTTTTATGCTATTACTAAGTCCTGTTAGAATTAAAACATGGTCTGTTTGAACAAATCCACATTGGAGTGAATAGATTTAGTTAAATACAATATGGCAAAATAAGAAAATATTTACATGCATCATTGGCAGAGAAAAATATACTGTAATAGTTCTTTTGATTCCGATTAACTTGGTTGGAAGTGTTCAATTTACAGAAAAGATGGAATGATTATTAAACTGGATCCATTGCAAGCAAATATAACTTATGAAATTATACTTGTGAGAAACATTATAGATGATAAGAGGAGTTCTCTAAGTCTAAGTTTTTATCAAGGATTGCAACAATACCATGGCCAAAATAGTACCACACGAGCAATAAAAAGCACTGCTCACTGAAATATATTTCAAAGTTCTTCCGTATACAAGTGTATCAAAAAACATGTTCTATTTCTTTCTTGCAAATACAATGTTTTTGTGTCTGGAAATATTTTATGTAGAAATGAATTTATGAGACAAATGTTGATTTACAGGTACAATGATAAATTGATCATGGAGATTGATGAGAAAATCATCTCACACAGTAATGAAAGCAGATAAATGATTTCAGCATGAAAAACATTTACTGGAGCTGGGACAATTGATCTCCTTTGATAAATGTGAAGTTGTGTAGTCTTGGATGCTCTGGAAAATCAGTTTCAATTGGAATATAAACAGTAATTCACTCAATCGAATGCATTGATCAATTTCAGATATTCTAACTGAACTCTGTTTCCATTCTAATTACCATAAGGACAGGTTGCTTGCAAGAATGTTTTTCTTTTAATATTTTTGTGAGTCCCTCCCTTGGTCAGGGTCTACCATGGATGTTGTGTCCCAGCTGTCTATGTGATAGGCAAACCAGGGCAGTATGATATGAGGTCCAAGTTGTTGCTTATGCCACAGGCTCCTTCCCCTCCCCCGCACACACGCAGCTGCCAAATTCAAAGGAATGGCAGAGACCAATACACTTTGGCACAGTGGTGTTGCAGTAGTTGCCAGTGGAATATTAAGATCAGAGTTTTCCTTCTCTAAGATGAGCTGCCAACGACGGCTGATGAACCACATCTGTCCGAACGATTGGTTTTTATGCTCTGCTACCCCCCCCCCCCCCCCCACCACCACCACCACCACCTTTGCTCCTCCTTCACTTGTCAGTAGAAACAGTTATACTGGGCTAAGCCACAAGTGAAGGCCAGGAACTGGCCTTGTTGACAGAGGCTATTTGAGATGCACTCCATTGGAAGCATTTAATCGGTAGTGGGAGATTGTACCCCACTACCTCCCCAGGCCACGGCAACCTTAAATAACCAATATTTTTGTAGACTATAAATTTCTAACCATTTTCTTATTTACTAATTAAAGTAATTTGATTGATAATTATTCATTGCTTATGTTTTGTTCAATATATACATGGCCAGCACTAATATTGTTCTTAATGTTGATTTTGCTCAATTACACTTTTCTCCTTTTAAGAATTTTTTTTGTTAGTTCCAGTAAACAAGTTATAGCATCCACAATGAGAATTTTGTATTGTGTCTAAGATGCAATGTAGTGTGCCATTTTCTTACAAGAGGTGCTTCTCTTTGACTGTTGTGCACGGAAAGCATTGAAAATGCTGGAAATACTCAGCAAATCAGGCAGCATCTCTGAAAGGAGAAACACGGTATCTCAGATCAATTACCCCATTCACAGTAAGGAAAATCTAAACTTGCCCTGGTATACAGAAAGAGTGAGAAGGAAAGGAGAGAATAAAAATAGCTCTTTGAAGAAGTGGAATACAAGACAGACATAGTGATTGGCAAGGGTATGACAGGACAGGAGAAAGAGATTGTTAATGGCACAGGTAAGGAATCAAGCGTCACTGAGTCAAAGGGAGTTTAAGTGGAAAGGGAACGGGGAGACACACAATTCAATACCTTAAAAATTAGGGATAAGAAGAAACAGCATTGCAGCAAAGCCTATGCAATCCAAATATTCAAATTCATAATTGGTCCATTTCTTAATAATACATGTATAAAGTGCTTGTCATGATAATATGGATCAAGTGTATGTCTTTGTTTTGAAATACCAGTAGAGTGCACTAATTGCATTGGATGTTTATTGTTGGACCAGCTCAGTCTGTTGAAACTCACAATGCCATTAGAAGTCAACCTTCTGCTTGTGTCATTCCTCATAATACTGGGGTGATTAGCACATTGCTGAAATTTCTTCATTCAACCCATCTATTTCTACTTCTGTTTAGCAACACCCTGATTTATTGTGGAGTAATTCTTTGGGATAGTTGGAGGGTGATGAATGAACCCTCTTGCATCTGAAAAATATAGAAACCTTTGTTTAGTTAAGATTTATGTGGCAGAAGGTAGTTCATCTTGTTTAAATGCTTATACATGCTCTAATTATATTTATCTGTAAATACAGCGTGATGAAATGACCAACTTTATTTAGTTAAGCATTTTCTAATATTGCAACCCTCCCCATTGCCAATACCCTATAATAACACTGGAATGCTCTGAAGATTACTTTGTGATTTGTTCTGCATCATATTAATGCAGTAAATTTATCTCTCTCTTAGCTCTCTGCTGTTTTTGGCTACCAATTCAATATACTGTAGTTAAATGTTAGTTCATCATTTAACATAATATTCTCATGGCTAATGAGCAGAAAGAGGCCCTCCTTAATATTTAGTGTTAAACTATTATATCTCTCCTTTGTGTTCATACTGATAATCTTAGGTCAGAAAACATTTGTGTACAGGTAGTCAGTGAAAATGTGTAATGCTTTTCTGTCATCAGCAAATCAAATGAGCCTTGAATGATGGATTAAGAAGATAATTTCTATTTTTATGAATTTCGATTAGAAATGATTTACACAGGGGAAATGGTACCACACACAGGTTGGAAGTTTGTTAGTAGCAAGATGATGATTTTTAGATGAATATCTACAGAACAAGCTGTGTATTAAAGGTCTACATGAGTTACACAAATAAAACCAACCTTCAACGAGTTATGGTCAGTTTTATAATTGGAGCAGTATTTGCTTTAATATTAATGATGTAATGAGGTATTATTGTTTGCACAATATAAACATGCACAGCATTAACAGTTTCATGTAATGATTGCATTTACACTGATAAACATTGTAGTAGAATAGAGAGTAAGTCAAATGATTTCTGGTTTTAATTTATTTTTTAGATCTTATTTATTTTCAAGTGACTACTTTTCATTTTCGTCAACATTTGCCGCACTTGACAGTTCATTTACCCAGCATGCTTTTCTGACCTGAAATGTCAGACAGCAAGTGAAATAGTAGCTTCTTGTCCAAATGCCGTAATTCATTTATCAGAATAGTTGACTTGGTATGACTAGAAAATGGGATTGTTGATAATCCAGTAAAATTTTACAATAAAATAATACCATGCTAAATTTTGAATTCACCAGGATCTATTTTGGCAAGTATTGTAATCCTGTAAGATTAATCACTGTAAATTTACATCAAGTAGTACAAAAAGTAGAATCTAGTATTCTGCATGTTTTATGCATGTTTCTACAAAAGCAACTAGGGTTATCAGCAATGATGGTACAAATGATTAGTGTAAAACTCTTGAGTAACTGTCAGCAGGATTTGTATTTCACAATGCAGTCAATGCAATAATTTTAATTTATCACCTATATAACATTGCTTAACATTGGTGTGTAATCAAGAAGTCAAATTGAAATATATACTCTCAAAGGTAAAAGCAAAGTTTAAGGTAGAATCGTCATTGCAAGGTGAATACTAAACAGGGTTCTTTCTAACTGCAGATGTGACATTCATATTAAGTTTAATTGCATAGTAGATGACAGAATGGTAATTTGGTTAGTTTTTTCTTGTCATACAACTGAAAAGTATTTTCCATAAGTTAAATACTTCTTTGATGATGCTGCAGTGAACATGTTTAATACCATGTGGGAAATCAGTCTACATTGCAAACAGAAAGAATTCCCCTTCTTCACATTCTGTACATTGCACCCAGATAAAAACATCGCAACTGTTGTGTAATTATACAACTAATTCAACATGAAACATGTAAACTGTTCCATGTTGCCATTTTGGTGTTTTAAAAAAATGGATTACTCTGGATTCCGGTTAATTGGGGCAGCTGTTTATTGTTGACAACTCTTGAAGAACAAAAACAAATTGAGAAAATAGTCGGGTTTCCCTTCATTTATTTAGGACTGTTGCCAAACATTCTCTAACTAACATCAGTCATTTGCACATTGAGTGGTCCTTAGACATTACAATGTGCTTAGAGCGAACTATTTTTAAATGGTGTCACTTGCACATTTGTGAATTCAGAACTGTTTTGCTCAGCGGTTTCAAGTATTCAGGCTTGGATATTCTAGAAATGGTTAGGAGTGAAATTGAAACAATTTCACTACTTTAACAATTTGGGAACTACAAAGAATTTGAAGGTATCGATAATCATCTTGAATGTCACAATTAAAATGAAGATTTGGAGGATGCAATCAATTGAAAGCTCTGAAGGTAGTCCACTATCTGCACAAGGCATTTGCTACAGGCAATCAAAAGAACACGTCCATGTTACACTGAATGTATTCTTCCCTGATAACTATTAGGAACTAATATACAGTTGTATAGTACTGTTCTGTTGTAGTTTTGGTAGTGTTCTAATTTATTCCATATTTCATTTAACTACATAATCTTTTACTCAGTTAGACAGTAGTTTGTCTTCGTTTTTAAAACCTTTTCAACCATTTCCGTGAAACTTCAGCTAAGTGGGGCAGCTGCTTAATTAGGCCAAAACTTACTGGTCCCAATATGTCTCAATTAACCGGAATCCTCTGTAATGTATTCCAAGAATAATCATCAAGTGATACAGATTATTTTTCAGGGAAAAGATTCTGCACTTAGATGCTGAGTTTGTTAATTTGCCTGGCTGATCATTAGCAGTGTTTACAGCTAAAATAAAAATACGTCTACATACAATCTTGGTATATTTTATAAACACAATACATTAATTTATAACACCCCACCATAAAACAAATCTCAGCTGCACCAGTTGATGTATTGAGCTGCATTTCAATAAGAGAGGGTATTTCACCAGACCATTTTAATCCTCATTGAACACTCACTTGTTTTTCTCTTTAATTTGTGTGAGAGGGAACGGTCAGATCTGTACTCTGCATCACTTACAGTTCATTAGCTAATAGTTATTTGATGATCTGCATGAGATTTAATGAAATTCACATGTCTGAGTAGTGTGTTTGGAAGACTAACCTAAAAGGATACTGTGCCTTGAATTTGCTGCGACATGTTAGCGTTCCCCAGGGATTTAATGAAATAAAAATCACTTTGCTTTGAGGAATAAAAAAATATTGGTCTGGAATTAAATTTCATTGTTAATGATTGGGCCTTCATTGTACTTTGTTGAATAAAAAGAGTTCTTTTATATATATGCAAAAACAGAGTAATTGAATTCTCATTTTTTCATACAACATGGAAAGAGACTGTTCAGCCCATGAAGTCTATGCTGGGTCTTGAAATAATCCCACCTGTCCTACTCCTTCACTTACTTCTCTGTAACCTAAATCGGGGTTCTCAGGGGCTGCTGGGTGATGTGGCTCATGGGGCCAGAAGTGCCTGTGTCATACTGTAACTCTAAGTAAATACAAGATGATACCAGAGCACTCAAGGAAACCCATGTAGTTGTCAGTAGATTGTGCATAAATAGCATGTAAGGTTACGATCAAACAAAACTAGGGAGGAGTTTAAGAGGATTAATGGCGCCTTACGGCGCCTCCTTTGCTTGCATCTTCAGAAACAGCTTTCCATCTTTGATATCTTTATTTTTCCCTTCCAGGGTTCTTTTGAAGACCCTGACCCACAGTTACACGCTGACTATGGTTCTTTGCAGGAATGGGACCTGCTGTCAGGGTTTCATGAATGGCCGTTGTTCGGCACGCCAAGGGCTTGGTCTAAGAGCTCCGCTCGCCTTCGGAGGGCCGAGATTTGGGGCTGAAACCCTTCATCAGAACCCATTCTGATGAAGGGTCTCGGCCTGAAATGTGAACTGTTCACTCTTATCCGTAGATACCACCTAGCTTGTTGAGTTCCTCCAATACTTAGTGTGCATTGCTTGGATTTCCAGCATGTGCAGAGTTTCTTTTGTTTGTAATAAAACTCAGCATTGGTTTACTGATGCTATTAGAATTTTTGTCTTGTCATTCTATTTAAAAATAAATGTTTGTGAAAATTGAGCTATCATGTACTGCTCCCACACATGCAAAATGAAGCCTTAAAAACTGTTATTTGTAAATCACAACAGGTTCTATGAGTGTGTATTTGTGATGTGTCTCTAATAGCTGTAAGGCTAATGGTTACCTAAAGGCTGATGTTGTTGAAACCCCTTATGGACTATTTCATGTGGTTAATTATTGAAACAATGTTATGTAGTGCTTATAGCCTCAGTTATAGATTGACTGCCATATTACACAGTTGTGTACTACTCAATGTTCCATGTCAGAATAAGTGACTGCATGAAACTGATACTCAGTTTTAGAACAGTTCAGAAAAAGCCACAGAGCACTGTAGTTTGAGACACTTCTGCACTTCTCATTACAAGAATAAATGTTCAACTCTGTAACTAAGTAGTCTCTCCACAGGTGATCATAGATTGTTAGAGCTCTGTGTGAAGTACATCACAGACCTTTCTCAGCAACTTGCTTCTTTTTCCAGATTAACAACCATGAACCTGGCAGTAATGAGAGTCTCATCCAGTTTTCCCAGGAACCCCATCACCAGGAGTGAGTATAATTTACATCATTGATTGCTCATCATTACCAATGCCCCATGATTATATTATATTTTTCCTCTTTTGTGAACAACATCCAGGATTAGTATGTTGCTCTGTAGTTACTTCAGTTGTAAGCAAAGCATTACATTAATGAAAGGGAAACTGTGGTCATCTTGTTAGTATGCAAATGTTTGCTTTCTCATTTTGAAATTAAGTATATAGTTAAATAAGTAACTCTGAATTTGGTCAATAAGGATAACTGTTTTGAAAAGTAGAATAAAAGGAAATCTGCAGTAAAAGTGGAAACTACTGGAGATGTTCTGCAGTCTGCCTGAAACAGTTAAATTAAACAGAAAGTTGTCATTAATGCTATCCATAAAATCAGGATTCAGAGCAGTCATAAACAAGTTCTTCACAATGCAGAAATCAAACTTGGGATCTTGTGATTTAGTCACTCAGACTATTTCTGCAACACCTTTCAAATTCATGACCTCCACCATCAAGAACTACAAAAGATACAGCTGCAAGTGAACACCTGTCCAGATTGCACAATATCCTGATTTAGAAATGCTTTGCTGAGCCAAAGTCCGCAACTCTTCTCGCACTCAAAACCAATGTGGGAATGCAAGGGGATTGCAATAGTTCGAAGTTGGAACTTGCTAACACCTTAGAGCAATTAGAAATGAACATTAAATTGCTTAACTTGCTAACAATACCAAGGCCCTGTTCGTTGAAAAAAATCAACAATTTTGAAGATTTACATTACTCTGAATAATAATTTTGCCTCAATCCTAAATGGCAAGCTGAAGTAAAAGAATAAAAAACTGGAAACACATAACTGGTTAGGCTGCACCTTTGAAAAGAGAAACAGATGGTGTTTATGGTCAGAGGCCCTTCATCAAATCTGGGAAAAAGAGAAAACATGCAAGTTTTAAATTACAAAGGAGGTGGGAGGAGGTTAATTAGATAAAGGTAATCTCTCTGATAGGCTGAGGCTAAGATTACTGTGGTGATAAACTGCTGCTGAAATCTGATCAATAGGAATAATGGTGAAAAAAACATACACAAAATCTGTGAAAAAATGAGTTGTTCTAATAAAAAGAGGAAACCTGAAACAATATTGCAGATGGGTGGAGATAGTAGAACTGGCCAGTTCTGAATGAAACAGAGATAGCAAGCTACCTCAATTTGTCAAATTCAATATTGAGTGCAGAATGCTACAATGAGTGCAGTGAAGTTTCAACAGATTGGTTCCATGAATTACAAGTTTATGGCACGAGGACAGACAGGGTGCAAGATTTTCTGGAGTTCAGAAGAATGAGAGGATAACCCATTGAAGTGTATGAATGAATTTCTCAGAGGGTTTGTCAAGCTGAATACAAAAAGAGCTTCCCCACCTGAGGTTATCAGGGATTGGGGACACAGTCCTAGAATAAAGGAAATGTTGTTGAGGATGAGTGAAACATCTTTCAAATCCTCTGCCACAGAGGGAAAAGGGGGTGGTCAGTCATTAAGTATATACAAATCAGAGATTAATAGAGTCTTGGATACAGAGGGAATCCAGGGATACAGGTTTCAAATAGGATAACAGCAGTATATTGCCAGTATTGGAGGACTGAAATATAAAGTCAGAGTTGAGGGGATCTCAAGGGCAAATTTTTCATGCTGAGATTTGTGGGTATATGAAGTGAGCTGTTAGAGATTACAATGTTTAAAAAACATTTGGACAGACATATGGACAGAAAAAACTTAATAGATATAGGTCACACACAGGCAAATGAGACTAGCTTAGGTTGGGTAAGCAACATCTATAGGGAATAATAGTCAACATTTCAAGCCAAGACTTCAGGAGTGGAAAGAAAAGGGAAAGAAGCCAGAATAAGAAGGTGGGGAGAGGGAGCGGTGGAGATGTTAAGACTATAAGACCTAGGAGCAGAATTAGGCTATTTGAACAAACGAGTCTGCTCTGCCACTCCATCATGGTGATCCATCATCCCTTTCAAACCCATTTTCCTGCCTTCATCCTGTAACTTTTGACACCTTGATTAATCAAGAACATATCAATCTCCAACTTAAATATAAGTATATGTAGTTACTTTGCCTACGCTGCCATCTGTGGCAATCTGAATTTTGCAGATTCACCACTCTCCAGCTAAAGAAATTTTTCCTCATCTCTGTTCTGAATGCATGTCTCTTAATTCTGAGGTTGTGCCCTCTGGTCAGGACTTCCCCACAAGAGGAATCTTCCTCTTCACATTCACTCTATCCAGACCTGTCAATATTCAATGGGCTTCAGTGAGATCCTCCCTCATTTTACTAAACTCCAGAAAGCATAGACCCAGAGCTATCAAACTCTCAGCATGATAACCTTTTCATTCCTGGGCTCATTCTCGTGAAACTTCTCTGGTCCCTCTCCAATGCCAGCACATCATTTCTCAGATAAGTGCCCAAGCTGCTCACAATATTCCAAGTGCAGTCTGACCAATGCCTTATAAAGCCTAAGCATTAGATCCTTGTTTTTTTTAAAAATGAATGCTACCATTGCATTTACCTCCCTTACACTGACTCAACCTGCAAGTTAACCTTTAAAGTTCAACGTAAACTTTATTATCTAAGTACATGTATGTCACCACATACAATCCTGAAATTAATTTTCTTGTGGGCATACTCAACAAGTCTATATTGTAGTATCTATCACAGAATCAAAAAAAGACTTCTCAATGAGGGTGTACAACCAGCGTGCAGAAGACAACAAATAGTGCAAATGCAAAATGAAAAAAAATAATATAAATAAATAAGCAATAAATATAGAAACCCTGAGATGACAAGTCCGAAAAAGTGAATCCATTGGTTGTGGGAATGTTTCAAAGATGAGGCAAGTGAAGTTAAGTGAATCTTTAGGGAATCCTACATAAGGACTCACAAGTCCTGCATCTCTGATTTTTGAATTTTCTCTTGATTTAAAAAAACAGTCCATGCCTTTATTCCTTCATGCACCACCCTTACATTATTTTCAACCTGCCACCTCTTTGCCCATTCCCAAAATCTGTCTAAATCCTTCTGAAAACACCCTGTTTCCTCAACACTGCGTGTCCCTCTACCTACCTTTGTATCGTCCACAAACTTGACCACAAAGCCATCAATTCCTTCATCCAAATCACTGAGATATAACATGTAAATCTGGTCTGAACACCAACCCCTATGGCATACTACTGGTCACCATCAGGCAACCAGAAAAGGCTCCCTTTATTCCCACTCTTTGCCTCCTGCCAGTCAGCTAATTTTCTATACATTTTCTATACAATTTTCTATACCTTATCTATAATACCATGGGCTCTTATCTTTTAAGCAGCCTCATGTGCAGTACCTTTCAAAGGGCTTCTGAAAATCCAAATAAACAACATCTATTGATATTCCTTCCTACCTACATCTGTGTATATCTGCATACCTTGGCTGTATTTTATCCCCCCAGTTCAGTCCCTGTCTACACTTCTCACACCCTTAATCTTTTCAATAACGGCAAGTTTCCTGGCCCTGGTCATCTCATTTTCACTATGGACGTCCAGTTCCTATACACCTCTACCCCCGCACCCCCCCACCCCTCCCCACCATCAGGAAGGCCTCAAAGCTCTCCACTTCTTTCTGGACAGCAGACCCTACTTGTCCTACTTCTCCGTCTGGAGGAAAACTGGCCTTCACTCTCAATGATTTCTCCTTTGGCAAGTATACCCATCGGCACTCGCATGGGTCCCAGCTATGCCTGCCTGTTTGTCAGCTACATGGTACAGTCTGTGTTCCCAACGATATCAGTATCACTTCCCCCATGATATAGGATGACTGCATTGGTGCCACTTACTACACCCATGCCAAACTCAGAGACTTAATCAACTTTGCCTTCAGCTTCTTCCCTATCCTCAAGTTTACTAGATCCATTTAAGACACCTGCCTCCCCTTTCTCAATCTCTCTGTCTCTATCTCTAGAGACAGTTTATCTACTGATATCTTTTATAAACCCACTGATTCTGACAGCTACCTGCACTGTACCTCTTCCCACCCTACCACATGTAAAAATGCCATTCTCTCAATTCCTCCATCTCCACTGTATTTCCTCCTTCAATGAGGCTTTTCATTCAACTAATGAGATTTCCTCCTTCAAAGAAAACAGCTTTCCATCCTCCACTATCAACACTGCCTGTATGTCTGCCCTCACCACATCCACCTGCCACCCCACCAAGGATAGGGTTCCTCTTGTCCTCATTTTCCACCCCACCAACTTACAGCACATAATTGTCTGTAACTTCTCCCATCACCAAGGCCATCCTCCCCCCACCCCAACTTTCTGCTTTCCGCAGGGATCGCTCCCAATGCCATTCCCTTGTCCATTCATTCCTCCCCACTGATCCCTTGGTATTTATCCTTGCAAACGGAACAAGTGCTACACGTGTTCCTACACCTCCTCCCTCCCTCCTATACAGGGCCACAAACAGTAGATCATAGGAGAGAGGGCAAGAGGAGGGGCACCAGGGGGAGGTGAGGAGAAGAGGTAAAAGGCAAAAGTGAGAAAATGAAGAAGAGGGAAGGTGGAGGGAAAATATCTTTGCAAAATTGAAAGAAATCAATGTTAATGCCATCAGGTTGGTGGCTACCTACAAACCCCATTTCCAGAAAAGTTGGGATATTTTCCAAAATGCAATAAAAAAAATCTGTGATATGTTAATTCATGTGAACCTTTATTTAACTGACAAAAGTACAAAGAAAAGACTTTCAATAGATTTACAGACCAACTTAATTCTATTTTGAAAATAAACACTAATTTAGAATTTGATGGCTGCAACACCCTCAACAAAAGTTGGGACAGAGTTAAAATAAGATTGAAAAGTGCACAGAATATTCAAGTAACACCGGTTTGGAAGACTCCACATTAAGCAGGCTAATTGGTAGCAGGTGAGGTATCATGACTGGGTATAAAATTAGCGTCCATCAAAGGCTCAGTCTTTGCAAGCAAGGATGGGGCATGGCTCACCGCTTTGTGCCAAAATTCGTGAGAGAATTGTTAGTCAGTTCAAATGGAACATTTCCCAATGCAAGATTACAGAGAATTTAGGTCTTTCAACATCTACAGTACAAAATATTGTGAAAAGCTTCAGAGAATTCAGAGACATCTCAGTGCATAAAGGGCAAGGTCGGAAACCACTGTTGAATGCGCGTGATCTTTGAGCCCTCAGGCGGCACTGCCTAAGAAACCATCATGCTACTGTGACAATTATAGCCACCTGGGCTCGGGAGTACTTCGGAAAACCATTGTCACTTAACACAATTCGTCGCTGCATCCAGAAATGCAACTTGAAACTGTATTATGCAAGGAGGAAGCCATACGTCAACTCTATGCAGAAACACCAGCGAGTTCTCTGGGCCCGAGCTCATCTCAGAAGAACCGAAAGGCTGTGGAACAGTGTGCTGTGGTCAGATGAGTCCACATTTCAGCTAGCTTTCAGAAAAAGTGGGCATCGAGTTCTCCGTGCCAAAGATGAAAACGACTATCCTGATTGTTATCAGCGAAAGGTGCAAAAGCCAGCATCTGTGATGGAATGGGGGTACATCAGTGCCCACGGCATGGGTGAGTTGCATGTATGTGAAGGTACCATTGACTCTGAGGCGTATATTAGGATTTTAGAGAGACATATGTTGCCTTCAGGGCATGTCCATGCTTATTTCCGCAGGACAATGCCAGACCACATTCTGCACGGGCTACAACAGCGTGGCTTTGTAGACAGAGTGCATGTGCTTGACTGGCCTGCTGCCAGTCCAGATCTCCTATTGAAAATGGATGGCGCATCATGAAGAGGAGAATCAGACAACAGAGACCATGGACTGTTGAGCAGCTTAAGTCTTATATCAAGCAAGAATGGACAACATTTCCAATTGTAAATCTACTACAATTAGTATCCTCAGTTCCATCCAAAATGATTAAAAAGTGTTATTAAAAGGAAAGGTGATGTAACACAATGGTAAACATGCCTCTGTCCCAACTTTTGTTGAGTGTGTTGCAGCCATTAAATTCTAAATTTGTGTATATTTACAAAATACAATTAAGTTGGTCAGTAAAACTATTGAAAATCTTTTCTTTGTACTTTTGTCAGTTAAATAAAGGTTCACGTGAATTAATATATCACAGATTTTTGTTTTTATTGCATTTTGGAAAATATCCCAATTTTTCTGAAAATGGGGTTTCTAGATGGAATATGATGTGTTGCTCTTCCAACCTGAAAGTGGCGTCATCATGGAAGAAGAGGCCATGGACCGACCAGGAAGGGAATGGAGATAGGAATTAAAATGGTGGGCCACCAGGAAATTCCACTTCATGGAGATGGAGCTGAGGTGCTCAGCAAAGCAGTTACCGCAGTCTGTGTCGGTCTTACTGATGTCAAGGAGGCTGCACCAGCAGTACCGGATAAAATAGATGATCCCAACAGATTCGCAGGTGAAATGCTGCCTTACCTGGAAAGACTATTTGGGGCCCTGAATGGAGGGGAATGGGCAGGTGTAGCACTTCTGCTGCTCGCAGGGGTAAGTGCCAAGAGGGAGATTAGTGGGGGAGTGGGAGCTATCCCTGTGGAAAGTGGAGAATAGAGGGAATAGGTAAAGGTACTTCTGTGCACTGTCTCTAAACATTTTATGATTTTAAATGTTTCTGTCAAATCTTTCAACTTCCTCTATTCCTTAAAGAAATAGCTGAACTTCTGCAACCTAACTAAAGGCCTCTTATGCCTGGAATAATTTCTTTCAATTACTTCCTCACCCTCTGCACATCTGTGGAAGGTGGAGAATGGGGTGAGGGGGTAAAGCTGTGTTAAGTGGTAGGGTTCCTTGAAAATGGAGGTTGTTGCAGAGACTCATGGTGGTGAGGACAAGAGGATCTCTATCCCTGTTAAGGTGGCAGGAAGATGGGGTGAGGCATGAGCATTGATTTCTCCCACTGCTGGTCATTTTCCCCCCTCCCCCTTCCATTATTTTTATTCTGGCCTCTTACCTCTTGTCCTCACCAGTTTATCACTTCCCCCCACTACCCCTCCTCCTTCCCTTCCTCTAATAATCCACCCCTTCCACCACCTTCTTAATCCTGCTTCTTCCCCCTTCTTTTCCAGTCCTGTTGGAAAGTCTTGACCTGAAACTTTGAACTGCTTATACATTTCCATAGATACTAGCTGACCTGCTGAGTTCTGCCAGCATTTTGTTGGTGCTTCTCCGGATTTCCAGCATTTGCAGGATCTCTCGTGCTTCCAATTAACCCGAGACATTTTTTGCTTATACCTACAGTATGTAGCTAGCTTTTTTTCTGGGAAAAAAATCCTAGATACTAACTCGATACAAAACTCTGTCGTTACTTCCTTTACAAAGATTTATTAGCTATGCTATATTGTGCAATATAAAATTGGAAATTTAGAGCAGATAATCCATTTGGTTGCTTGATATGCTGTTCTAGGAAACTATCCTGATTATATTCCTTGTTCACCACACTTATTTCCACAAATAACTAAATGAAAATCAAATTTCTTTTTAATGACTATATATTAACCATGTTACATGTCTCTCTCATTTCTGTTTTCTATTTCTGCCTGACATTTCAAACTCGTTAAAGAGCCTTTAAACTACCCCCAACAATGTAATCTATAAATGTTAAGTTAAATAAACACTGTTAGTGGTTTGATTTTAGTTATTGAAAGTATTATTGACATGTATAATACTTAATGAGTCAAGGTCACCTATGGCCACTATTCATGCTTAGGCATTGACATTATTCAATTTCTTACTTTTATAATGAATACAGAATATTCCTATTTACTTTTCACATTCAACTGAATGTGGGAACGAACCATAATAGTTTTAAAAACAGAATTGGATCAATAGTTTAAAAAGATAACATTATGAGATTATGAGAGGACAGAGAAAGGGCTGAGTTGATCACTCCTTTAGAAAGCCAGCGCAAAGCAAGGGACCCAATACTACGCTCTGGGTGGCAGAGTATGGTTTCTCCAGGGACTTCCTGATCCATTGCTCTTAACGTCTATGAAACTGTTCTTCCGCTGGTTATTTCAACAATGTGTTTTGAAGCTTTGAAAACAAACCTAGAGCAGACTTGCCAGCATATAAGTCGGTTCTTGTTGTTCAAGTAAAATTATGTTTTCTGCTCTTGGAATCCAAAACGAAAAAACTGCTTGGGTGCCTGAAAAGCTATTTAACTTTAGTGTTTGTAGTGTTACGCAACCACCTTGGCTGTGGAAATTTTCAAGCTGACTGCTTGTTTGCACTCAAATCATAAAAAGAGTTGGTGAGTACCTTTAAATGTTCTATAAAATGTACCATTAAATAACAGAATATAACAGTATAACCCGAAGTAGCACTATTGCAGTGGCTGCTTAATGGACAAAATGCACGTACTGGACTGCCATGTGATAGCACATGCCCATAATTACATGTGTTATTAAAATCTATCCATTTTCTCCCACAGCCTTTGGCTTTGCCCTACAGCCAGTGAGGAGCACAGCCAGGTAAAAACCTGTTTACACATGTGTACATAGAGATCATATTCTAGTTTATTTTAAAACATATGTTCAAACATTAATTGGCTGCCACAAAACACCCCATCTTCTTATCAGCAATAAAGCAGTCTGTAATCAGCTTTCCACAACCCAACAGGATAGAATAGATTTATTGACATAACTGTGGCATTTTAAGACATTCAGGAAAATATGGGTTCTTTATGAAAGTAAAAGCCTGCCTTGGTTTAATTAGTCTAAGTTATGGAAATGATTTTTCTCCAAATGGAAAATACGATATTTCTGTACTGTCACTGGGACTTAAGTTGTCTGAAAGTCCAATATAAACTTTCTTTAAAATCCTGGTAAAGCCTTTGAAGGTTACTTTTGTCCCCATTTGGCAGCTTAATAAAATAATTGGGAAAAAATGTAAAAAAAAAATGCTGAAGATAATATTTTAGTTATTTTGTATCTGCTGAATAGAAATCTCAATGGGTTAGAAGCTGATGGAATGCTTGACTGAGTAAGTGCAGCCTCAAGTACAGCAAAGTTTGAAATCAACTAGGCCAACGCAGACTGTTTAATTGACATAAAATTGGTTACGTTACTCAGCAAGTTGAGTAAAATCTATGAAAAGAGTTAATTCTTTCCATATATCTTCTCATCTATCCCAGTTGGGATGCTGAGAAATTCCATTTCTTTCAATGTGAATTAAAGTTACTTCCATTTCCATAAAACAGTATTTATTGTTTAAAAAGAGCCTTTTATAGAAGTAAATACAAAATAACTGTAAAATGATGGTGACAGATGCGTTTGGACAGAAAATGATATTTTTACATGAGTTTCACTCAACTTAACAGTATCTCTTAAAGTGATGCATCAATTAGCACATGCTTCATCCAGGAATATATGATATTTCTTCAGTTTGGATACCAACAAGAAGTCCATAAAGACAGAACATCCAGAAAAAGCAACAGATCACAAACATCTGCAAGGTAAGATAGCTGACTTCATTCACTGTTGTGTAATACAGTATGTTAAGCTATACTGAGTAGATTATTTCTTGTATGAGATTTTAGGTGAAGATGAAGTTGTTTAATATGCATTTAACATTTCTTACCTCTGATTTTTTTTTGTACATAATGTACTGGGAATATGCTCATATACTCGGAAGTATATGAACCTGAAAAGTTCACTTCATATTACAACACTTAGTTAAGTTTTAATTGTCACTGAATTTTATAGTATGACTCAGTAAGTTGCTCCAGCTTTTTGCATTCTAGCATCTGCAGTCTCTTATGCTTCCATGTTGATATGACACTGAAGCTGGTGGATATAGAAGTCTTTATTCAGCAAAACAAGCAGGCATCATACTGGAGGCACTGTTAGAAGAAAAGGCTCCCTGAGCCAATATAACATGACATTTTTATATACTAAAGATCACAGGTAATGGCAGGACAATCCTATAGTTACAGTGTATCCTTCGATGTATATATGTAATCCTTTGAATTACATATAATTTTCAAACACCTAGATCTTCACACCATCATTTCAGACACCCAAAATGAATGTTAATCTCACCCTGCATTCATGCATATGCAGACATCTCAGGTCAATGGAGTTTTTTCTTGATTTGCAATCAACCCCAATCTACAACTCCAGGAACACCATTGTTCTTAAAAATTCAAAGTGCATTTATTATCAAGGAATGTATAAATTATACAACTTTGAGATTTGTGTGCTTACAGGCAACTGCAAAGCAAGGAACTGAAAACAACCCAATTTTAAAACTAGACTAACCTTCCCCCCCCCCCCCCACAGTGCCCACAAGGAAAGAAGAAAAACACAAAACAAGTCGTATAAACAGTAGAGGCGAGCAACAACAGCAGCATTCCAAAGAAATTAAGTCCTTAGATCCAAATCTCCAGAGTAGGCCCAAAGCCTCGGTATTCAGTTCTTCATATGAGCAGAGCAAATTGCTGCAAGGTTTACAGACACGAAGCACAGCAGCCAGATGTAGTCTCACACCCTTAGCGTCGAGGAGAAGAAGCCCCCAGACTATCTGGGGTGGTGTTTAAATTGTCCGAACCTCGCACTAAGATCTGCCCCAGTTCTGGCAAATCCTTCCGGGCCTTGCTTTCACTGCGGAAGGAGTCGATTTCGACCTTTCAAATTGGCTCAGCGCCCAGAGCTATCTAACCTCACCCAACTCTTGACACCCTGTATTTCCAGTCTATGTGAGCCAGCGTTTAAGTTGTCCAAACAGCATATTTACCTTGCTTTAACAACTGGGCCTCGCCCTGGCGAATCATTCCAAGTCTTGAACATGCTGCCTGGCGATTTGCTTCTGAGCTACATTTTAACTCAATCAACAATCCACATTTAGATCTGAAGACTGGTTGCTGTTGAAATTAATATTTGCCATATTCCATAACTCCAAAAGATGCCCTACAACAGCCAGCCATGTGCTATCCCTTGATGGATACAGTAACATATTTCACTCCTATCCCCTTGAAGCAACAGTGGAGCAAATGGGTTATGCAATTGTTCTAATAGGTGGAAAACAACCCTCAAAGCAGCTGGCATTGGAATGAATCATTCCTATGAGCCACATAGTCCTGTTCTCCCTTTACAGTTTTAGTTTTGTTACTGAAGTAAAACATGGAATCAAACTCCCTATGATCCAGGTGTATAAATGTATTGAAAATTCACCTTCCGAATATTCTCCAAAGCACACCCAACAACCTGACTGGTTAGTAAGTGACCCATATTCATAACTAGCAAAAAAAAAGTATTAGCAGCATTAGTGTCATGGGATATATCTGCTTTAAAGCAGAAAATAGATGTCCAGATTACCCAAAATGTATAAGGCATATTGGTTACTAAGGATGGCAAATAGCAAAGATCAAGAGTTTAATCCATCAGTCCTTATCATCAGGGTTCTTCTGGCCATGTGTTCTGTGGCTTAATGTGTGAGATGTGTATCCACATTGGCTTTTCTTGGACCTTTAAAGCAGTTATTGTTGTCAGCCACACTTGGTATACCCTTCCAGACACGTTGGCCCCTGCGTACAATGTTCCTTCAGTCGACATCTCCTTGATAAATCATGAAACCATTTATTTCAGTTTTATATGTTTTATGTTTGTTTTTCATCTTGGAGGTGATTCTGGAACTGTTGGAGCCTGCGATTTGCTGCTTGGAGATCATCTGGGTGCTCCAGCACTCTGCAATCTCCAAGAGAATTCCAGGAGGCGGAGGTAGTGTGTGAAAACGTCATGGCAGGCAGGCTGTATGCCGAGGTTTGACTCCACTTCACTGATTAAAACAACAAGGGAGATTGAAACATTGAGGCGAATGCGGAAGCGTGGAGATTGTTCGTGTGCTTTAGCACTCTGCAATCTCCAAGAGGATTCTGAGAGACAGAGGCAGTGTGCATGCGGTTTGCAGCAAGAAGGATGGGGGACAGGGCACAAGCCATTGCAACAAGGGAGACTGAAGCATTGAGATTAGCATAGACAGTGAGCGCCAGCTGCTTGTCTTTTGATAGCACTGCTTGAAGAGGGAAATGTCCGCTGTTGTGCCCAGAGAGTATTGCCCAGGTTTCTGCATTTTGGATGTAGACTTGGACCACAGACTTTTTTTTAGTCTTATAATTTATTGTGTTTTTTGACCAGTCTTTTTTATTGTACGGAGGAGGAGATTTGGGAGTTGGTGTGCTTCTTCCATTTTGTTGGGTTTTTCTGTGCGGGAGACGGGGCTTTTTGGGGGTTGATGATTGTGCTGTTTTTCTTTTTGGTTTCACGGCCACCCAGAGAAAAAGAATTTCAGGTTGTATACTTTGATAATAAATTAACTTTTGAACCTTTGAATAGACCTTCACTGCAGGGCTCCAGAGAGCTCTTTTGTCGGTAGGCTCTTGCCAGTACCCAATCTCCCAGCTGGTAGGTCTGACACTGCAGTCAGCATGATCTTCTGGGCTTCAAATGCCTGTTGGTGGGAACCTTTAAGATTTTATGTTAGTGCTGTACAATACTGCAACATGCTGTCACTCATAATATGATTATGTTGATTTGTTTAATTAAAAAGGGAGGGGTAAGTGGCAAGCACATGGGATGTCCCGAAACCGTCTCATGTGGAGATAGGCCTGTTATGCAGCTTGGAGTGCAGCGCAATGTCATGAGGCCAGTGGAAGTGCCTCTGGCAATTTTAGCACAGTCTTGTTGCACAATTTAGCTGACCTGCATTTCAGGGCTTCAGTCTGTCTTTCAGCTTCCCTGTAAGATTGAGAGTGCAACAGTAGAGAATGTAGCTGTGATATCTTAGCTGTTATAAGCCCCGACCACTAAAATATTTCTCTAATTTTTATTCTGTATCAGATTGGAAGGAAAAGCGGACAAAGCAAAATTGTATGGGGGCTTACATCAGGTGGCTTTTTGCAATGGACAGATTTTAACTCGTACAAATTCTTAAGGACAGTTCAGAAAAGGATTATTTAGTGTAAACAATATAGTCTTTAGTGCTGGTGGCAGTGGAGGTGGAAACTGTTATCAAAGCTGCCTTGGCCTGAGAACATCTTTGAGCTCAGTGACCAGGCTGTTCACAAACAAAAATATATCCCTCACAGACATCAATCGTCATGTTTGCTCCCTCACTGTCCACAGTCCCATTTCCATGTTAGTTGGATCGAAGAACTGTAAAACCCGTACATTTAGAATAGTACTATCTAACAAAAATTACATGTCATAAGTGGGTCACATGAGCCATATGTATATAAAGCAGGTAATATAAAACACGAGAATTACAATGAAATTTTGATCTGGTCATCATCAAATGATTAGCCAGATTTTGCTCATTAGTGAATTTTGTTAAATATAAAACAAAGCTATAAGTTAAAACAACTTTCAAATTTATAGGCTAGTTATCGCAGTACCTATAAAATAATGTAAAATCTTGCCCAGAGGCTATTGTGGAGCAGCCCAGGAAGTCTCACTGAAGTATTGTCCCCATTCCCCTCAACAGCTTTAATCCCTTGATGCTGTAATTGCTTTTGGCAACATTGTAAAACACTGACAATTTTACTTTAACTCTCTCATCTCACCCAAGTAACAGTATATGTTTTCCTTTAACCTGCAGTACTGTGCACAGTATTGTAGTAATTTTATGTATTGCACTATGCTGTTGCTGCAAAAAAAAAGTTTATGGTATATGTGGGCAATAGTAAACCTGATTCTGATATGAGTCTCTTGTGGAGTGAGAGTGGGAGGGGTCAAGGAGAGAGGAATCATGGTTGGGAAAAGGGGAAGGGAACATGAAGCAACAAAGACATTCTGAATTGATCAATAAACCAATTGTTTGGAATTAAATTACCTTGTCTGGTGTCACAAGGCTGTACCCTGTGTCTCCTTTGTCACCTGTTCTACATCCCTCCTGCAGTGCACCACCCTCACCATTCCCAACATCCTTTGCTCCCGCCAGACTTACAACTCGCTCTCTGCTCCGTGTTAACAAATACAGTACTGCTTAAAAATTTTTGGCTCTCTAGCTATATAGATATAATATACACACATACACCTAATATGTTTGCATAGTACTGTAGGTTGCAACTTATTTACACTAACATTTATTAAGATGTGTGTTCCCACTTGTAGAGTTAATCTGGATACTACTCATTAATATCATTGTCTCCTGGCTGACTCTGTTTTTTATGCCAATCTACAAGGCAAGGGAAACATTTTGCTAAGGCTCGTACTGGATTAGTTTGAGGTAAATTTAAAATCAATGTTTTGCTCATACCCTCGGCACCGCTCCACTTCCTGCCTCCTATAGTGCTGTCTATTGCCGGGCATTGGCTGACACTGGCTTCAGCAAGTGCTCAAGGGGCGTCACAGTGTGTTCTTTATTGAGACCATACCTAGTGAAGGCAGGGGTCCAGGAAGACACCTAGTTCATCCTCAGACTCTGATACTAATTGCTTTTTTTCAAACACTGAGATAGATACTGTTTTTCTTTCTTCCTGTACTTTCTGTGTTTTTACTTCATGTGGGACTCCAACCAGAACCACAACAACATCTTGTACCTTAACTGCTCCACCAGGAGAAAATTTGAGTACTTGCAGCAGACTCAGTCCCTTGTTTAAATATGAGCAGCCTTGGATTTAGGACTGATCAGCTACCGGGGCTGAATTCCTTTTTCCTGTATAACAAAGCAAAGGGTTAGCCAACTCGGTGGAACCATCAAGTAACTGTCATTGCAGGTAATAAAATAAAATAACGAAAATAACTGGGCTCAGCACTCATGACTGAGGTATTCCTTTAACTTTACATGTGCACAGACAGAACAACATGGGCCTCTGTCGCCCACACTGTTCTGAAGTCAGAACAGCCAACTGGTATTTTTATACAGAATTGGCTTATCAGTTACAGTGGCATGCAAAAGTTTGGGCACCCCAGTCCTTGGGAATAGTTAAGTGAGTAGAAGATGAACTGATCTTCAGAAGTCATAAAGTTAAAGATGAAACATTATTTTCAACATTTTAAGCAAGATTAGTGTATTATTTTTGTTTTCTACAAGTTTAGAGTGAAAAAAAGGAAAGGAGCACCATACAAGAATTTGGATGCCAAGAGATTTGAGCTCTCAGATAACTTTTACCAAGGTCTCAGACCTTAATTAGCTTGTTAGGGCTATGGCTTGTTCACAGTCATCATTAGGACAGGCCAGGTGATGCAAATTTCAAAGCTTAATAAATACCCTGGCTCCTCAAACCTTGTCCCAACAATCAGCAGCCATGGGCTCCTCTAAGCAGCTGCCTAGCACTCTGAAAATTAAAATAAAGATGCTCACAAAGCAGAAGTCTATAAGAAGATGGCAAAGCATTTTCAGGTAGTTGTTTTCTCAGTTCGTAATGTAATTAAGAAATAGCAGTTAACAGGAATGGTGGAGGTCAAGCTGAGGTCTTGACCAAGAAAAATATTAACCATATAACTATTACAGCACGGAAACAGGCCATCTCAGCCCTTCTAGTTCGTGCCAAACGCTTACTCTCACCTACTCCCACCGACCTGCACTCACCCATAACCCTCCATGCCTTTCCTGTCCATATACCTATCCATTTTTTTTTAAATGACAATATCGAACCTGCCTCTACCACTTGTACTGGAAGCTCGTTCCACACAGCTACCACTCTCCGAATAAAGAAGTTCCACCTCGTGTTACCCCTAAACTTTTGCCCCATAACTCTCAACTCATGTCCTCTTGTTTGAATCTCCCCTACTCTCAATGAATAGCCTATCCACGTCAACTCTGTCTATCCCCCTCATAATTTTAAATACCTCTATCGTCCCCCCCCCCCCCGCCTTCTACACTCCAAAGAATAAAGACCTAACTTGTTCAACCTTTCTCTGTAACTTAGGTGCTGAAACCCAGGTAACATTCTAGTAAATCTCCTCTGTACTCTCTCTATTTTGTTGACATCTTTCCTATAATTCAGTGACCAGCACTGTACACAATACTCCAAATTTGGCCTCACCAATGCCTTGTACAATTTTAACATTACATCCCAACTCCTATACTCAATGCTCTGATTTATAAAAGCCAGCATACCAAAAGCTTTCTTCACCACCCTATCCATATGAGATTCCACCTTCAGGGAACTTTGCACCATTATTCCTAGATCACTCTGTTCTACTGCATTCTTCAATGCCCTACCATTTACCATGTATGTCCTATTTTGATTAGTCCTACCAAAATGTAGCACTTAACAGCATTAAACTCCACCTGCCATCTTTCAGCCCACTCTTCTAACTGGCCTAAATCTCTCTACAAGCTGTGAAAACCTACTTCATTATCCACAACACGTCCTATCTTAGTGTCATCTGCATATTTACCACCTCATCATCCAGATCATTAATAAATATGACAAACAATATTGGACCAAGTACAGATCCCTGAGGCACACCACTAGTCACCAGCCTCCAACCTGACAGTTATCCACCACTATTCTCTGGCATCTCCCATCCAGCCACTGTTGAATCCATTTTACTACTTAAATATTAATACCTAATGATTGAACCTTCCTAACTAACCTTCCATGCGGAACCTTGTCATGGTCCTTACTGGTCCATATAGACAACATCCACTGCTTTACCCTCGTCAACTTTCCAAGTAACCTCTTCAAAAAATTCAATAAGATTTGTCAAACATGACCTTCAACACACAAATCCTTGTGTTGACTGTTCTTAATCAGACCCTGTCTATCCAAATAATTAGGTGGTGGTGGCATCCGTCAGTCTCGAGAGACCATGGATCTGCGCCTGGAGTTTCCAGGGCGTAGGCCTGGGCAGGGTTGTATGGGAGACCGGCAGTTGCCCAAGCTGCAGGCCTTCCCCTCTCCATGCCACCGATGTTGTCCAAGGGAAGGGCACTAGGACCCATGCAGCTTGGCACCGGTGACGTCGCAGAGCAATGTGTTGTTAAGTGCCTTGCTCAAGGACACAAACACGCTGCCTCAGTTGAGGCTCGAACCAGTGACCTTCAGGTTACTAGTCTGATGCCTTGCCCACTAGGCCATGCACCAACACATCCAAATAATTATATATACCATCTCTAAGAATACTTTCCATTAATTTACCCACCACTGACGTCAAACTTACAGGCCAATAATTGCTAGATTTACTCTTAAAACCCTTTTTAAACAATGGAACCACATGAGCAATATGCCAATCCTCCAGCACCATCCCCGTTTCTAATGACATTTGAAATATTTCAGTCAGAGCCCCTGCTATATGTACATTAGAAACATAGAAAATAGGTGCAGGAGGAGGCTATTTGGCCCTTCGAGCCTGCACTGCCATTCAGTATGATCATGGCTGATCATCCAACTCAGAACCCTGTACCTGCTTTCTCTCCATACCCCCTGATCCCTTTAGCCACAAGGGCCATATCTAACTTCCTCTTAAGTATAGCCAGTGAACCGGCCTCAACTGTTTCCTGTGGCAGAGAATTCCACAGATTCACCACTCTCTGTGTGAAGATGTTTTTCCTCATCTCAGTCCTAAATAGCTTCCCCTTTATCCTTAAAACTTCCCTCAAGGTCCTAGGGAATATCCTGTCAGGACCCAGAGACTTAACCACTTTTATATTTTTTTAAAGTGCCAGTACTTCCTCTTCTTTAATCATCATAGTTTCCATAACTACCCTACTTGTTTCCCTTACCTTATTTAATTCAATATCCTTCTCAGTGAATACTGAAGAAAAGAAATCGTTCAAAATCTCCCCCATCTCTTTTGGCTCCACAGATAGCTATCCACTCTGATTCTCTAAGGGACTAATTTTATCTCTCACAATCCTTTTGCTATTAATACAACTGCAGAAACCCTTTGGATTTATTTTCACCTTACTTGCCAAAGCAACCTCATATCTTCTTGTAGCTTTTCTAATTTCTTTCTTAAGATTCTTCTTACATTCTCTATATTCCTCGAGCACCTCATTTATTCCATGCTGCCTATATTTATTGTAGATCTCTCTCTTTTTCCAAACCAAGTTTCCAATATCTCTTGAAAACCATGGCTCTCTCAAACTTTTAACCTTTCCTTTCAACCTAACAGGAACATAAAGATTCTGTACCCTCAAAATTTCACCTTTAAATGACCTCCATTTCTCTATTACATCTTTCCCATAAAACAAATTGTCCCAATCCACTCCTTCTAAATCCTTTCGCATCTCCTCAAAGTTAGCCTTTCTCCAATCAAAAATCTCAACCCTGGATCCCGACCTATCCTTCTCCATAATTATATTGAAACTAATGCTGTTGTGATCACTGGACCCAAAAATGCTTCCCAATACATACCTCTGTCACCTGACCTATCTCATTCCCTAACAGGAGATCCAACACTGCCCCTTCTGTAGTTGGTATCACTATGTATTGCTGCAAAAAACTATCCTTGCACACATTTTACGAACTCCAAACCATCCAGCCCTTTTACAGTATGGGCTTCCATATTCTTTCCAGGAATATTTAATTGCCAATCACACCCCTCCTGCAACCATGTTTCACTAATAGCTACAACATCATATTTCCAGGTATCAATCCATGCTCTAAGCTCATCCATCTTTCTTACAATGCTTCTAGATTTAAAATAAATGCATTTAAGAAATTCTCCACCTTTTACTCTCTGTTTATCCGTAACGGTGCAAACAACTTTACTATCTTCTTTTTCTTCCTTCTCCCCTACATCTTCAGTCTGAGCGCTCCACTTCTCTATCACCTGCCTATCCTCCCTCACACACTGTCTACAAGCTTTCTCTATTTGTGAACTAAACTTCTCTCTCCTAGTTCTTCAATTTGATTCCCCCCCCCCCAACCATTCTAGTTTCAAGTCTCCCCAGTAGCCTTAGCAAATCTCCCCGCCAGGATATTGGTCCCCCTAGAATTCAAGTGTAGTCGGTCCTTTTTGTACAGGTCACACCTGCCCCAAAAGAGGTCCCAATGATCCAGAAACTTGAATCCCTGCCCCTTGCTCCAATCCCTCAGCCACGCATTTATCCTCCACCTCATTCCATTCCTACTCTCACTGTCGTGGGGCACAGACAGTAATCCCAAGATTACTACCTTTGCAGTCCTTCTTTTCCTCTCCCTATATTCTCCTTTCAGGACCTCTTCCCTTTTTCTACCTATGTCATTGGTACCTATATGTACCATGACCTCTAGCTTCTCACCTTCCCACTTCCAGATATCTTGGACGCGATCAGAAACATCCCGGACCCTGGCACCTGGCACCCTGACTACCATCCGGGTATCCTGACTGCGTCCGCAGAATCACCTATCTGACCCTCCTTAACTATCGAGTCCCCAGTACCACTGCCTTCCTCTTCCTTTCCCTACCCTCCTGAGCTACAGGGCCTGACTCTGTGCCAGAGGCACGGCCACTGTTGCTTCCCCCAGGTATGCTGTCCCGCCCCCCCCCACAACAGTATTCAAACAGGAGTACTTAATGTCAAGGGGTACAGCCACTGGGGTACTCTCTAATACCTTACTGTTCCCCTTCCCTATCCTAACCGTGACTCAATGTCTGCCTCGCGTGGCTCTGGTGTGACCAACTGCCTGTAAATCTTCTCTATCAACTCCTCACTCTCCCTGACCAGACGAAAGTCATTGAGCTGCAGCTCCAGTTCCCTAACACAGTCCCTTAGGAGACTCCAGGACTTCCCACATCTGACAACAAGAACAACAAGCTGCCCTCACACTCATAATTTCCCCTTTCCTCAAATAACAGGAAAAATTGAAAACTAAACCTACCTTGCCTCGCCTGTTTCTGCCTAAGCCCATTGCCAAAGCCCTTAAGCCTTCACTCTGCTTCCAACTCACTCCGCTGCCCGCAAACGACGCAGCCCGCTGTATAAGACCGTGTTCCTTTTAAATCTTCTGCGCTTCACTGCCCAACATCACACCAAGAGAACTGCTCATAGGATCGCTAGAAAGGCAAATCAAAACCCCTGTTTGACTGCAAAAGACCTTCAGAAAGATTTAGCTGACTCTGGAGTGGTGGAGCACTGTTGTACTGTGCAGCGACACCTACACAAATTGACCTTCATGGAAGAGTCATCAGAAGAAAACCTCTCCTGCATCCTCACCACAAAATTCAGTGTCAGAAGTTTGCAAAGGAATATCTAAACAAGCCTGATGCATTTTGGAAACAAGTCCTGTAGACTGATGAAGTTATCAATAGAACTTTTTGGCTGCAATGAGTAAAGGTATGTTTGAAAAAAGGGTGCAGAATTTCATGAAAAGAACATCTCTCCAACTGTTAAGCACAGCGGTGGATCGATCATGCTTTGGGCTTGTGTTGCAGACAGTGGCACGGGGAACATTTCACTGGTAGAGGGAAGAATGAATTCAATTAAATACCAGCAATTTCTGGAAGTAAACATCACATCATCTGTAAAAAAGCTGAAGATGAAAAGAGGATGGCTTCTACAACAGGATAATGATCCTAAACACAGCTCAAAATCCACAATGGACTACTTCAAGAGGCACAAGCTGAAGGTTTTGCCATGGCCCTCACAGTCCCCTGACCTAAACATCATCAAAAATCTGTGGATAGACCTCAAAAGAGCAGTGCATGCAAGATGGCCCAAGAATCTCACAGAACTAGAAGCCTTTTGCACGGAAAAATGGGCGAAAATTCCCCCAAACAAGAATTGAATGAATCTTAGCTGGCTACAGAAAGCCTTTACAAGCTGTGATAATTTGCCAAAGAGGGTGTTGCTGAGCACTGACCATGCAGGGTGCCCAAATTTTTGCTTCGGGCCCTTTTTGTTGTTATTTTGAAATGTAAAAGATGGAAATAAAAAAGTAATCTTGCTTAAAGTATTAAAGAAACGTGTCATCTTTAGCTTTATGCCTTTTGAAAATCAGGTCATCTTTTACTCACTTAGCTATTCACAGTAACAGAAATTTTGACCAGCAGTCCCAAACTTTTGCATGCCACTGTATGGATATTGATTATTGTAAATTGTACATGTTTTAATTCCTTATTGGCAACATCAATTACCATTCACAATAGAGGTGTTAAAGTCAATCAAAACTTCAAGCTGACAGCTGATGATATTTTGAAGTTAGTAAAGTCAATAAACCTTAGTTGTTGGGTATGTTTCACATCCTTCTGTTATTCTTATTTTGTCAATCTCCAGCACCCCGCCCCCATTGTGTAAAGGGACACTATGTTTTCGGAAAACCTTTCTTGAAAGTCTCCCAACAGAGGACTCACTCGTTTGACTTGAGTAAGCACTACTGCCACAGTCACTCCAGCCCGTCTCATCTTTAGTAAGCACGGGCAGCCTCACTTCAAAGATATTGCTTGATTACAATTCCCCAGGCGATCACTGCTTTATTGCAACTTCCATAACCATTTCCATCCACCTTATATATGCCTCCCATAATTCCTTTAAAGGTCACCGTCATCACCAACATTCCAAGGAATAAAGACCTTGCCTGTCCAGCTTCTCCCTGTAACTCGGGTCCTGACAACATCCTTGTAAGTCTTTTTTGCACTTTTTTCAATATAATCTCATCCTTTATATAATAGGATGACTATAACTGCACACAGTATCCAAGTGCAGTTTCACCAAAAATTTATACAACTGCAGCATAATGTCTCAACTCCCATGTTCGATGCCCTGCTGATGCTGTCATTGTACTGAATGCCTTTTTCCACTACCTTCTCTACCCATGACACCACTTTCAATGAATTATTCACCTGTACTTGTAAGTCCCTTGGTTTCATTACACTCCCTAGTGCCCTACCATTCATAGTATAAGTTCTATGTTGGTTTGACTTCCAAAAAATTCATTAGCTCACATTTAACTGTATGGAAATCTATTTACCACTCCTCTGCTCAATTCCCTGTCTGATCAAGATCCCCTTGTAATCTATGATTGACTTCTTCACTATCAACAACACGTCCTAATTTGTGTCATCTATCAACGTAATGACAAAGCCTTGTGCATTCACATCCAAATCGTTTATGTAAGTAATGAATAACAAGGTTCCTAACACCAAACCTTGTGGCACATCACTAGTCACCAACTTCCATTCCACGGAATAACCTTCGACCACCAACCTCTGCTTCTTACCTCCAATCCATCTGACTAGCTCTTCCTTGGGACCGAGTCTTACAGACCAACTTACCATGCAGGACCATGATGAAGGCTTTGCTGAGTTCCAAATAGACAACATCCACTGCCCTGTCCTCAGCTTCCCTCTTCAAAGAACTCTAAAAGGTCTGTCAAGCATGACTGCCCACAAACAAAGTCATGCTGCCTCATCCTAATCATACTCTGTATATCCAAATGCTGGTCCCTCATAATTCCCTTCAGTAACTTACCTCACTTTTGATGTCAGGTGGAGTGACCTGTAGTTTCCTGAGATGTTCTTTCTATCCTTTTTAAACAACAGAACAACATTAGCCACTTTCCAGTCTTCGGGATCTTCACTTAACAACAAAGCAAATGTAGACTCATAGAGCACTACAGCTCAGAAACAGGCCATTCAACCCACCAAGTCTGTGCCAAACCGTTATTCTGCCTAGGCCCATCAACCTGCACCTGGATCATAACCTTCCATTGCTCTCCCACCCACGTACTTATTCAAACTTCTCTTAATTGTTGCAGTGGAACCTGCATCCATCTCTTCTGCTGGCAGCTCATTCCACATTCACAGCACTCTGATTGAACATGGTACCCCTCAGGTTCCCTTTAAATATTTCAACTTTCACCCCTAACTTATGACCTCAGTGGAAAAAGTATTCTTGCACTTCTATACCCTTCATAACTTTGTATATCTATCATATCTGCCCACATTCTCCTATGCTCCAGGGAATAAAGTCCTAACTTTTTCCCTATAACTTGGGTCCTCAAATCCTGGCAACATTTTTGTAAGTTTTGTTTCTGTACTCTTTTCAATATTATTGACACCTTTCCTGTAGGTAGGTGATCAGAACAGCACAGAATATTCCAAATTTAGTTTCATTAATGACTTGTACAACTTCAGTATGACAACCCTAACTCCTGTACTCTAGTTCATAAAAGCCAATGTGCCAAAAGCTCTCTTTACAACCCTTTTTCCCTGTGACACCACTTTCAGGGAATTATGGATCTGTAGTCCCAGATCTCCTTATTCTACCACACTCCTCAGTGCTCTACAATTCACTGTATAAGTCCTACCCTGGTCTGTCTGCCAAAGTGTAACACCTCACACTTGTCTGCATTAAATTCCATTCACCATCTTCAGCCCATTTTTCCGGCTTATTCAGATCCTGCTACAAGTTTTGATAGTCTTCCTTAGTGTCCACTATGCTCCCAATCTTGGTGTCACCTTCAAATTTGCTGATCCAGTTTAGCACATTATCATCTACGTTATTAATATAAATGGCAAACAACAACTGACCCATCACTGATCCCTGCAGCGCACCATTAGTCACAGGCCTCCAATCAGAGAGGCAAGCATCTACAGCCACTCTCTGGTTTCTCCCACAAAGCCAATGTTGAATAACATTCGACACACATAAAATGCTGGAGGAGCTCCAGCAGGCCAAGCAGCACCTATGGAAAAGAGTACAGTTGACGTTTCAGGATGAGACCCTTCAGCAAGACCAGAGAAAAAAAGATGAGTAGATTTAAAAGATGGGGGAGGGGAGGAAGAAACACAGGGTGAAAAGTGAATTTGGGAGGGGAAGGGTTGAAGTAAAAAGTTGGGATGTTGATTGATGAAAGAAATACAGGGCTGAAGAAGGGGGAATCTATTAGGAGAGGACAGAAGGCCATGGAAGAAAGAAAAGTGGGGAGGAGCACCAGGGAAAAGCAATGGGCAGGCAAGGAGATAAGGTGAGGGAGGGTAAAGGGGATGGGGAATGGTGAAGGTGGGGGGAGAGGTTATCAGACGTTCAAGAATGTTCATGCCATCAGTTTGGAGGCTACCCAGATGGAATATATTCCTCCAGCCTGAGTGTGGCCTCATCATGACAGTAGAGGAGGCCGTGAATTGACACAATGGAATGGGAATAGGAAGCGGAATTAAAATGGTTGGCCACTGGGAGATACCACTTCTTCTGGCAGAATCCCATTTCTTTCTTTTCTCCTGAATGCACTCAATCAGGCCCTGGGGATTTGTCCAACTTAATGTTCTGCAATGCTGCAGATTCCTCCTCCATGATAATATGCAGCACTGTGAAAAAGTCTTAGGCACCCTAGATTTTTTATGATTTCAGGTGGAATGGCCTCCACAGAGCCCAGATCTCAATATCATTAAGGCTGTCAGAGATTACCTGGAGAGACAGAAGCAAGTGAGACAGCCGAAGTCTGCAGAAGAACTGTGGCAAGTTCTCCAAGATGCTTGGAGTGACCTACCAGCCTATTTTCTTACAAAACTGCACAGCAGTGTACCTAAGAGAATTGATGAAAAAAGGCAAAGGCTTGTCACATCAAATATCGATTTAATTTAATATTTTACTATTTACTGTTCTTTATATTTTTTGATATTTAGAAACTTTGCATTTCATTATTTTTGAAAGCATCTTTGCTTTACAGATTTTTTTAACATGTGTCTGCCTAAGCCTTTTGCGCTGTACAGTAAATGTTCTCCAAAACATGTCTACTCGTTTCTCTTGCCTTTTGAGCAACCATGATTTTCTTCTCAGTAAACACTAAGGAGAAATATCCACTAAAAATACCACCATCTACTGTGGTTCAAGACATAGGCAGCCAGTATTTCTGACTCAGTGGCAATAAAACTAACAAAACATGACTGCTGCCTGTAAAGACATCCTAATGTGCTTCAGTGTTCAAAGAACCAAATAATTGTTTTTACTTTTGGTTATTGTTATGATGATGGTCTTAAGTTAGCTTCTAATTATTAGCAACACATGCAAAATGCTGGTGGAATGCAGCAGGCCAGGCAGCATCTATAGGAAGTGCAGTCAACCTTTCAGGCCAGGACCCTTCGTCAGGACTAACTGAAAAAAGAGAATTCCACCAGTATTTTGTGTGTGTTGCTTGAATTTCCAGCATCTGCAAATTTCCTCGTGTTCTAGTTACTAGCTTGTTTGCCATACAAAGTAGTTTTTCATGATTGAACTTATCACAGCCACCAAAATTTGACTCTTCTGGTGAAAAAACATGTCCCAGTTTCTCCGATTCTTTATTGCAGCTGAAACTTGTCTCCTTTTCTTTTACACTTTTTCTCTGGCCTTGACATCCTTCCTCAAGAATGTTAGTTAAAATGGGATTCAATCAATAATCCATCCTATGTGGCACCTAATCATAATGCATTTTGAAAATCTATAAACACAGCTTTCATTGCATTTACTTTATCACTACACTCTTAATCTTCAGAGGGCTCTATTAAATTTGTCAGATACAGTTTTCATTTCACAAATTGAATCTGCCTAGCCTTGATTAGCATGTTCCTCTTGGTGATTCCTGAGATGCAGGATTTTCGTATAAGGAGAGGTTGAATAGACTGACTGCATATTATCTAAAGTTTAGAAGAATGAAAAATGATATTAAGTATATACAATTATTGTTTAACTTAGGGTAGATGCAGGAAAATTTTTCACCAACAAGGATGGCTAGAGCCAGGGGTCATAGTTTTAATATATTGGTCAGCCATTCAGAAATGAGATGAGCAAAAATTCCTCCATCCAGAAGGTAATAGATTTTTGATTTGGAATTCTCTGTCCAAGAGAAATCTGGAGTTCATTATCAAGATAAGCAACAATCTATGTTTGGAAATTCAGAAAATTGAGGGATAATGTATCAGTGGAGAAAAATAGTACTCATGATCTTATTGAATGGTGAAGGCGGCCTGAGGGGTCAAGAGTCAGAGGTCAAAGTAAATTTATTATCGAAGTACATTAGTCACCATATACAACCCTGAGATTCCTTCTCTTGGATTTGGAAAAGCACAGACATTAGAAGTCAGCATGGCTTTCTACAAAGCAGGTCATGTCTTACAAACGATTGAGTTTTTTTAAAAAGAGGAGGTGATTTATTTAGGGAAGATGATTAATCGGGACAGGGCAGTGATGTTGAAAACATGGTCAATAGTGAAGTTTTAAACAAGGTCCATCGTGATAGGCTGACCCAGAAGGTTAACACACATGAAATCTTTGGAGACCTTGTAGATTTGATTCAAAATGGGATTGACCACTAAAGACAGTGGACAGCAAGGAGATGATATTCTGAATGGAGCTCTATGACCAGTGGCATTCTGCCCTACATTGCCTCGTTTAGCCTTCCTGAAAACCTGTCCTCTTTTACTTTCTTTATATTCCTCAAAGGCCCTGAATGATTTCAGCTTTCTAACTTTGCATATCCTTCTTCAATAAATACTTGAACATATGATTTGAAATCACTGTTACACTTCTAACTTTCATTGCACTTTATAATGGGTGTCATCACCATTGCTATATGCCTATCATGTATCATGCTCCGGTGACTCTTGTACTTTTTCATTTTTGTTTCCAATATTCTCTTCTGGAATGGAGGAAGATATTGGGTTCACCACAGTACCAGTCTGCTCCTAGGTGCCATGTAACCTGCAAGATTTGCCTTCATTTCCTGGGGCATGCAAGACACTTTGTGTTACCTTGAAAGGAGCTCACTGGCAGTGGAATAGCTCTGCTACTCTAATTGAAACATTACAAGGAAACTTTGTGTAGATGAAGACTTCATTCCCTGGAACACAGGCCATGGAAAGATGATCTGAAAGTGATATATAAGATCATGAGGAGCATTTTCAGGGTGAAAGCACAGTTTTTTTTTTCCCCTCTGGGAAGCAGGTGCCATAAGCAAGAGGATGCAGGTTCAAGATCAGAAGCAAGAGAGTTAAAAGGGACATTGGGGCAGCTTCTACCTGAAAGTGGTGGTGCATATTTGGAATGAGCTGCCAGAAATAATGGTTGAACCAGGCACTTTAGCAACATTTAATAGCCATCTAGATAAATCCATGAATAAGAGAGGTTTGGAGAGTTGTGGGCAGATTGCACTGGCTCAGTTAGCATGGATAAATTGGGCTGTAAGGCCTGTTTCCATGCTGTATGACGCCATGAGTTTTCTCCCTTATCCAGAGATCCTTAAGGAATTGATACTTAACTACATTTACTTTTCATATTACTTATAGAGGTTTAAAATAGAAGATAAATAGAAAATAAAGAATAATTAATATTTATCTTCTACATTAATCCTCTATTTTCTCTTTTACCCAGTTTTCTTTCAGTCTTTAATCTCGGTGCCATTAGCATATCTGATCTCTTTTTGCTTCCCCTTTGGTTTTAAAATTCAAGTTAATTTCCTTTTATGATGATGTTCAATGTATCATTTCTCTCTTTCAGTTCTTTTTCATTTTTTCTACCCTGCCAGGGAACAACCCAAAGTTGGTAGTTTCATTAGCTCTGTAAGTTGTCCCTTGTGTGGAGATGAGTAGGAGAAACTGGGGCTAAAGGATGGAAATGTGGGAGAATAGAATCCAGGGAAGTTTAATGGGGAATGAGATTGCTCTGTGAGCTGGCAGGAACTCGATGGGCTGAAATCACCTCCGTCATCTGTTGTGTGGAAAAATGTAAATTTTACATTCTCAGCCACAGCTGTCTCTGCTGATTCACTCTCATCTATTATGCAAGGATTAATACTGAGGCTATGTCTTCCTTCCTGTGAGAAAAATAAAATAATATAAGCTAGTTAATATGATTATTTTGTATTCTGAAATTTCTCAATTCCAAGGACTTCAATCAAATCAGATAGCATTAAGAAATCCACCAAGCATTTTCCTGATGGTAGTGATTGCAGATCAATGGTCAGATTCTCTGTATTTACTGACTGCCACCTAAATACCTAGCTGCTATGTGTCTATTGCTGTTCAAAACTAAGAATGGAAAATTCTGAATAATTGTTATCCAAACACAATGTGTTCACTTTCTGCTAACAGCAGGTTTGTGCCAGTTGTTTTTATTTTACTGTGTTTAGCTTAGATTTTTGGTCATTTGGTATTTGAATTTTTACTCCACATATTTTATCACGCTCATACTCACAAGATCACATGTGGCTAAACAGTCCTTATTTTCGAGTACAGGAGTGCAGGACGGTCGAGAAGTTGAACCTTGTGCTATTCAGCTACATCATGACTGAAAAGTACAATGTAATTTCTACTTAGTGTGGATTATCTGTGGTTGTTTTAACTTGAGGCCCTCCATAGGTCAGGATCAACCACAGATGTTGCATCCCAGCTGTCTACTCAATACGCAAGCGAGGGCAGTACAATATGGAAAGCAAGCTGGTGTCTGTATAACTTTAGGTATTACAAGTTTTACAAAATTTGTAGGAGATAAAGCTGTTTTCTTTAATTTATTTCAGTAGAAATTTAAGACACCACCCTTGCAGAGGCAGAAAAAAGCTTTGGCAGCTGCTAGTGGACACAGTTGAGGTTCATTTGTACAGAGAGAACTTTAATGAACCGAGAACATATCAAAAGTTCTTGTTTACTCAAATATGAAAAGGCTCTGTTTCAAAATTGCTTGTTCCAGTTCATTCTCAGATGACAGTAACATTTAGATAAAGGATTTGAAAACAGAGCATATATCCAATTGGGAATGCATGCTAAAAGAGTTTCATCAGTGTACATGCAGAGATCTTAAAACAAGTGCAGTTCAATTGCAAATCTCCAGGAAATCTATGTCATGCAAAACAGACCATAAAATGTAAGGGACATTATGGGGGAATAAAACAAATATGCTTTGTATTTACATTATGGAATAACATGCTTACCTCATTTAACTGGAATTGTTCTGACAACTATCTCAGGAGAAGCGCTTACCCTATTTATTTTAGAGTCATGTTAATGACTGTACTCATGTAAAAAATATGTTACATAAAACCAAAGAAGGGTTTTAAATGCTGTTATCCCACAGCATAAATACAGGGCTTATGTTCTGTTCAAACAATTTACATGTTACAACAATAATTGTAAAAGTTATTATTTGTAAAACCAACTGCCTTGGGGCTTAAAGTATCATTTCATTGTCTTATATTTTCATCAGATATGTTATTGGTAAAGAGAGACAATATGGTTAATAATCAGTGTTAAGATTTTGTGCAGTGCTCTGTCCTGCTCTGCATATCTTTCACAATTTCTCATGTCTGAAAAGTAGCTAAAGCAAATTTTTGGTGTTCAGTTCATGCTAAAGTCATGATTAAATTTCAACTCAAAGGGAGTGTAAATTCTGGATTGTGGATGATTAATCCGAGGATGAAATAGGTTCTCAGGGAGGGATGGAAATGATATGGCCAGTATTTGTCAAAGTTATTGTGGCCATAAGCTTAGTAATCCTTTTGAGGCTGGAGCTGGAAGTACTTGCAAGATTCTTTTGTGTGAGGAAAGGCACTAAGGATCACTCCAAGAGAGCTGTACAAGTTTATTTTTCTCATACTGAGTGCAGCAAGTCAAGTGAGCACCAGGCTATGGATTCCAAAGTTCCATGATGAAGAATTTACTAACTGCCCATACCCGAATTGGTATTTAATTATATACAGTGCATCATGCAGGCTAGTAAGCAATATCCTGGTCATTGTGATAGTGCAGTAGTGCTACGTTTCACCTTCATTTACACCAGCGAAACAAACCAAAGGTGAGCATTGGGCAATAAAATCAACCGACAACATGATTCTTCTCTCTTGCGTGTAACCCACGCACATGGACAATATGCATATAAAGGATTACAGATTGTTCAAAATGTGATAAAGAAAACTATTAAGATATTCAAACAATGATTCTACTACATGCGCTACTCTGAAGGAGCATGGAAGTACTTGGTCAAAAAGGGTATAATTCAACCTTGCAGTCCTGAGAAGTCAGCAGTTGTCTTAGCTGTACATGTGAGCCAATGCAGAGAAGCAGAAGGAAGTTAAAAGGTGATAAGCTCATCAGCCTTTGCTAACTAGGCTGCTCATGGACAAGTTGATCCAGTCACAAGACCAATACGCAAATTCCATATTATCCATTCCATAACTCTTTCACTAGCCAGCCCAACACAAGAGATTTGGATTCCATAGCCTAATAATCTTTTGGAAGGTGGATTCCTAAAATGCCAAGGCATGTAGGTCAGTATTAGTAATATGGCAAAGGACTTTGAGAAGTGAATTGGCGTTAACAACAAACTTGTCTTCTGATTACCATTACTATTCATAAAACAAAAGAGAATCAGCAAATGCTGGAAATCCAGAGTGCACACACAAAATGCTGGAGGAACTCAGCAGGTCAGGAAGCATTTATGGAGTTGAAAAAACAGTTGACCCTTCATCAAGACTTCATTTAATTCCAATCCTCATCCCCATTCTCATTCCAATATGTCAGTCCATAACCTCCTGTACTGGCACAGTGAAGTCCGCTCTCAGGTTGGAGGAGCAACACCTCATATTTCCTCTGGATAACCTCCAACCTGATGGCATGAACATCTCCAGCTTCCAGTAATTTTCCCCCTCCCCCTTGCCTATCTCCTCACTTGCCTATCACCTCCTCCAGTGCTCCTTCTCCTCTTTCTCGCATGGTCCAATCTCCTCTCCTATCAGATTCCTTCTTCTCCAACCCTTTACCTTTTCCACCCATCACCTCTCAGCTTCTTATTTCTCTCCTCCCCACCTATCAGCTTTTAGCTTGTGCTTCTTCCTCCTTCCTTTCCAGTCCTGATGAAAGCTCTCTGCATTACTTACCAATATTATTCACTAGCTTTTTAATTCCATATTTATCTAATTATTTGAATCTAAATTTCACATTCATCTCATAAGATTTGACAGCATGAAATCCAAATTCAGGTCTCTACTTTGAGTGTCGAGGACTCTTTCACAAATCTAATAATTGGTCCATGGTAGTGAGCTGAGCAGAGTGAAGTTCCCCTGCAGCATGAAGATGATGGATGATTTTTGTTTTAATAGAAGCTGAAACAGTAGATCTGTATCTTACCTACAAGTATCGTAATAGTATGTACTATTTCCATCCTGGAAAGGACATCTTGTAAATTCTGCACAAAACTCTATGCAGGGTTGATTGCTGGACTCGAGTGTACACATTTCTGGCAGGCCTGCCAATGCAAAACACACTTTATTGTACTTTTCTGTGGCTTTCTTCTAAGCAAACAGCCCTCTGCAATAAAAGCACGAGATATAAAATTAATCTTGTTTGGTGATCCTCTGTTTCTTTCCAAAGGCTATCCAGTTTAGATACCAAAGCTTCAACATCCAGCTTCAAGTGTCTCAAATATTTTCATCTGAAAACTTTTAAAACTAAATTTTGGTAACTGTTTTCTTAACTATTTTACTAAGTTGAAAACTAACTTTACCTTTGAGACTGTCTGCCTTTAAAGATACCTGGTGGACACTGACATGATCTTATTGATGTGGAGTTATAGATGTGCCGAAATGCATTTTATTGCTGTGCTCTTTCATTAATTCAAGCGTTTGCAATGACTTACGGATCATATATTGACTGTGAATATATATAAAATATAGCCGCAGTGTTACATTACAAAAGCTCCTTAAATTAGGAAAGTTATTTTAGAGACATGTTACTGAAATTTAATTTCCTAGACAATAATTTCATTTGTTTGATGATGTGAACTCTAAGTTTGTTGGGCAGTATTTTGTGATCTGTTGAACTATAATTCCATTTGGCTTTTTTCACTGTGACACTGGACTGGCTGTCACAGATCTTTACTTTTCTTGCAACTTTGGTGCTGTTTTGACACTTCAAGGCCTGTTTTGCTATTGTGCAGCTGATGCGCTGTCCGTTTGTATATATTACATATTGACAATGAGTGTTCATGCCAAACCCCAGCAACCATAGTCACATCTGTTTGTCTGCCAAGCATAAACTGGCATCTGGGGCTACATATGAACAGCATTTTACCAGAGGATACCTTTTGCTAAGCTTGATATGCTGACATCTTTTTATTAGAAACTCCATACAATAGGAGAACAAGTTACCTTGACTTACATTAAACATTATTTTATTTGGCACGGCATCATTTAGTCACTGTAAGCAGTGTATCATAAGTCAAGGTTTTAGGCAATCTGGCCTTAAGATTATTTTAGTATTTTATTTCACTGCAATCTTGTCTCCCTATTCCTCTGACCTGCCAGAAAGCTATTTATAAATGATGCCCTAAACCAGGCGACAAATAGTCAGAAAATTTTTTTTAAACTGCTGCCATCCATAATTTTTTGCTGGTACTTATTATTCTACAGAAATATTCTGCTGAGATAACCTGACCAGTTAAAGGTATAGTGTGTTCCTCTCTTTGCGATTAAAAGTGGAAATGATAGCATTGTGGGTCAATTATTAGACTCATGTCATTGTCCTAGACTCTCAAACTAGAGACCTGCGTTTGAATCTTATGCTATGCGATCTTAAGAAATGAATGGGAATCTAGATGCAAATAATTGACTAAACATGGAATTAAAAAGCTGGTGAACAGTAATGATGATCAGAAAACAAGTTTTTTTATTAAAGACAGTTCTCAAAGGCCCTTCGGAGAAAGAAATTTGCCATCTTACCAACATTGGCCTAAATATTGTTCCAGACCCATCAATGGGGTTAAATCTTTTTCCTATCCTCCCTTCTAGGTTCAAGAGTAATTAGAGATGGACCATAAATGTCAGAGTTTCAAGTGACTTCTATAACCTGTAAATATATTTAAAGATACATTGAAATGTTATGAGAACCCTCTCAGTTTAATTCCTGTGGCAAGAGCCTGAATATATGTATTACTCTCAACAATAACAAAAGGAGGATTTTATTCTCATTGCTGACTGAGAACAAATAAGCTCTGATTGGTCATTCTTAAATCAATTATAAAATGCCACAGTATTGGCCTTCATCAGCCGTGGGATTGAGTTTAAGAGCCGAGAGGTAATGTTGCAGCCATATAGGACCCTGGTCAGACCCCACTTGCGATACTGTGCTCATTTCTGGTCGCCTCACTACAGGAAGGATGTGGAAACTATAGAAAGAGTGCAGAGGAGATTTACAAGGATGTTGCCTAGATTGGGGAGCATGCCTTATGAGAATAGGTTGAGTGAACTTGGCCATTTCTCCTTGCAGCGGCGGAGGGTGAGAGGTGGCCTGATAGAGGTGTATAAGATGATGAGAGACATTGATCGTGTGGACAGTCACAGGCTTTTTCCCAGGGCTGAAGTGGCTATCACGAGATGGCACAGTTTTAAGATGCTTGGAAGTAGGTACAGAGGAGATGTCAGGGTAAGTTTTTTTACGCAGAGAGTGGTGAGTGCGTGGAATGGGCTGCCCATGATGGTGGTGGAGGCAGATACGATAGGGTCTTTTAAGAGAATCCTGGATAAATACATGGAGCTTAGAAAAATAGAGGGCTGTGGGTGACCCTGGGTAATTTCTAAGGTAAGTACCTGTTCAGCATAGCATTGTGGGCCAAAGGGCCTGTTCTAGAGAACAGATAGCACCACTCACATTCTATTTAGCCTTGTTCCACAACTGTTTTTCTTATTTTTTTTCAACCTATTACCCAATTCTCTCTCCCTTGTTTCCATCTTGCTTATTTATACGCAAGGACTATTAAGTGTGATTTTGACGTCAAATTGTGGACGTGGCTGAGGTATATTGAAAGAGTCTTTCAAGAGAATCAGCAGGGAGGATATCAGTACACCATGTGGATAAGAGGAATTTCAAACTACCTTTAGATCCAGTCATGCATTCCGCAAATTGCAGGCGTCAGCTGAGGAATTTCAGCCGCAACTCATCTACCCATTCTGGAATAAAAATCATCTGGCTATTGAGGATCAAGAGATAAGACCTACTGTGGACAGGGCTGACAAGTACAAGTTGGAAGTAGATTGTGGACCCTACTAGAACACTTAAAGATCTGGAAGCAACCAGTAGTTTCTAATGGTCTCAAAATCCCTCCCTTAAAGTTTTGCCTGAGAAGGCCTTTTGAGGCAAATCTTTCTTTCAATTCATTGCCCCTAGGAGATCTGCATGAAACACACTTGTGCCAGAGAAGATCACTCATGAAGTTGCTTTCAATGAATCTGAGCATTGTAACACCAACAAGTATGTACATACTATGTATAGAGCTTCTGAAATGCTCAGAAATTAGCATCCTTACAACAGCTTGATCCATATTTAATTCCTGTGTGTGACAGCAGCCAACATGAACTTGTCATTGTGTAATTGCACTCTCCCTACAGTAGAGATGCTGAAAACAAGGAGTAATTACAATATGACAAGTTTCTGTTTCAAATGTGGACACATAAATCTCTGGAAAATGTAAAGATTAAGGGAGCAGCCAAACAGTAATGGGAGACAACTTTTCAAACCTACCTAAAAGTGGAATTTTTACATCTGTGCATTTCTAAAAGGTGGGGCACTATTGTAAATTAGAATTGAGTGGAAGTACTATTACCATGGTGAAGAATGACCTGACAGGAGGGGAAAAAGGGAGTGGGGTAGTTGAACATGTGAGACTGTCACTAATAAAGTGGAAGATAAAGAGCTGAAATGGATTAAAGCAGGAAAAGAAATGTAGTAGGATTACAACAAAAGCCCTTTAATGTAGGCTTATACAGTTTAGTTCAGAGACTGGAATGAAGCATGGGGGAGGCCATTTTGAACTTTGAGGACAATGGCACAGTGATGTCCCAGCAAATGAGGAATTGAATAAGATGTCCTGAAAGCTGCAGTAAACAATCAGAATCATATCTTAAGTGTATAAAATTTAAATGAGGGACATTTTCCATCAGTGCTGGATGTTTCATAGTAATGGTTCTGTGATGTAGGTTCTAATTGCTAAACAGCCTTGCTGCTCCTACCCCTAAAATTAGATAGAAATGTCTTTCTTTGTGTTTTTGTAGCAGGATTTAGGTTGATATTGAAGGGCTCACATGATCACCTGGACAGAATGACATGTCCAAGATATCTCAACATTATTAATTAGAACAAAATAGAAAAATTCCCATCCTTGCTTCTGATGCCAATTACAGCTATGTAACAGACCTCATTTAAATGCACATTGGCTCCTGGCATCTATCACAGCACTATGGAAAATGATAGGCATTTAAGAAGCTACATGAAAAATGTGATTTTCAAACCCTGTTTTTAAGTTTTCAGCAAAGAGGTCAGCAGGAGAGCGGTCTTCTGTCCATCAGATGGTAAGATCTCCTAACCAGCTGCCATTCATCTTAAAGGTTTAACTGTAAAGCAGGCAGATAATGAATGGCAAAGCCGGGTAACTACAAGCCAGTTAGCTTAACATCTGTAGTGAGGAAAATGCTTGAAGCTGTCATTAAGGAAGAAGTAGCGAAACATTTAGAGAGGAGTGGTTTCATTAGGCTGAAGCAGCATGGATTCAGAAAGGGCAGGTCCTGTTTGACAAACTTACTGGAGTTGTTGAGGACATAATGAGTGCAGTGGATAGAGGAGAACAGGTGGATGTTGTATACTTGGATTTCCAGAAGGCGTTCAATAGGGTGCCGCACAAGAGACTTATAAATAAGATATGGCTGCATGGAGTCAGAGGAAGTGTATTGGCATGGATAGTGGATTGGTTAACCAATAGAAGGCAGAGAGTTGATATAAATAGGTGTTTCTCCGGTTGCCAGTCTGTGGTGAGTGGGGTGCCACAGGGGTCGGTGCTGGGCTCACAGCTGTTTACCATTTACATTGATAATTTGGAAGAGGGGGCTGAGTGTAGCATAGCAAAATTTGCTGATGATACTAAACTGAGTGGAAAAGCAAATTGTACAGAGGATGTGAAGCATCTGCAGAGGGATATAGATAGATAAAGTGAGTGGGCCAATGTCTGGCAGATGGAATGCAACGTTGGTAAATGTGAGATAATCCACTTTGGAAGGAATAATAGAGGAGCAGATTATTATTTAAGTGGTGAAAGATTGCAGCATGCTGTTGTGTAGAGGGACTTGGGAGTGCTTGTTCATGAATCGCGAGAAGTTGGCTTGCAGGTACAACAGGTTTTTAAGAAAGCAAACAGAATGCTGGCCTTCATTGCTAGAAGGATTGAATTCAAGAGCAGGGAGGTCATGCTGCAACTATACAGGGTACTGGTGAGGCCGCACCTGGAGCACTGTGTGCAGTTCTGGTCTCCATACTTGAGGAAGGATATACTGCCTTTGGAGGCAGTTTAGAGGAGGTTCACCAGGTTGATCCTAGGGGTGAAGGGGTTAACCTATGAGGAGAGATTGAGTCGCCTAGGACTATGCTCTCTGGAATTCAGAAGAATGAGAGGGGATCTCATAGATGTTACGTACCCTGTAACTGGGTGTCTGACCAGCAGAGAAAGAAGAATCCATTGGAGTCTGGTGGTACCAAACGAAAGGTGTTTATTAGTAAACTACACAATACAATATCAAAAATGCAAATATACATATAAAACAAGTTAGCAGTAATAAACCTAAAAGTGTAGGAATAATAATAATCAATAATAAACAAGCTCTATCGATGTCTAGGGGTAAATGAATTGTCATAGGAAAGTATAGAGTTCAGTTCATAAATGCTGAAGTAGTTATGGTTGTTGTATTGAAATCGTTGGAGAGAGAGAGGGAGTGAGCAAGATGTAACAGCAACTGCTGCAGCAGGCAAACCTTTTGTGGCTTTCTTAATCCGTCGTATCGTTGTGGCCATTCAGTTATGACCCCTCTGGTCTTCAGCTAGACCATTCTTCTGTGGTTGACTCGTCACTCTGGCATAAGTGGACACACACACAAGTCCCCTCCAGCCCTGCTGTAACACTGTGAGCTTTACTGACTGATCTCCTGCTTCGGTCTCTGAAACTCCCACCTTTCCTGTGGGTTCCTGACACTCAGTCAGTGTCCACTGGTGTGTTTGAAGGGTGTCTCTCCAGACCTGTCTTTTTATCCCCACTCACAGAGTCTCAGCTATCCATCAACTCTGAATGACCGTGTCCATCAAATCAGGCCACTCCTGCTATCTCCTGAGGCATGTTAACAAGCAAAGTAAAGTCCTTATAGTGGAAGGTAAACAATCCAGGAAGAGTCATAATACAGTAAATCAACAGTCTCTCTCCCTTCTCTTATCTGTAGCAAATGTTCTTGCCTGGGCTTCATCTCTCTCTCTCTCTCTCATGAACAGCATAGCAACAGCAATTGTTCGTAGTTCTCAGGAGGGGGGTTGGGAATGGTTAACTCTGCACCCCATTGACCATCAAGTCTGTTCATCACTCATAACACCCCCATCCTTCTGGAAATTTTCACCAGAGTGAAAATTAACTAATAAAGCATGTTACTAAATTACAGAGTTTAACAAAAATACAGAAGAGGTCTTAACTACAAGAATAATACAGATACACTTTCAAATTAACATCTAGATAAACGATCAGCAATTATATTATCACTCCCCTTTACATTGTATTTTAATATCGAATTCCTGTAACAACAGACTCCAACTTAATAAACTCCTATTTTTATTTTTCATGTTAGCCAAAAATACCAAGGGATTATGTTCTTAGCTTAGGTGTATATTACAAAGTGTGAATCAATACATGTGTGATTATACTGTGGTACATTACAGAAGTTTGTGCAAATACGAATCTCTATTTTACTTTCAAACTTAACATTCAATCTTCCATGATGTTGTTCACATGTTATTCACATGCTTTGTTCAAAAACAATCAAATTCCCGCAAAACCAGATCCTGTTATTCAAAGTGGCATTTGGTCAACCCTTGCCTTTTTTCCACTTAACTCTCACGTGGTTAGCATGCTCACCAGCTTGGAATAGGCCTTCACAGTCTCCTTTCACAGGAGCTATCTTATCACCAATGTTTTCCAAACTAAGCCCATTTGCTGAACTTCCAAACCACTCATTAATTTTAAGCAGGTCATTAATTTCATCTTCAGGATCTTTAATTCTGTTAGTTTCTCATTTCACATCTGCAGGTGATCCCTCTTGGTCAAAACAACACTTTAAGTTCTGCCTCTTCAACTCACATCCTTGAACAACATCAAGTTGTTTATCCTTAAATTCCAAAACAAACTGTAATTGACTCACAGGCACCTTGTTAAGCCATTGTTTAGTTAACAGTCCCTTCACTTTAATTAACAGTTCTGAAACCAAACCCAACTTTAAATTTTCTTTATTCAAAAGTCTAGGAACAATACTTTTCCATTTCCCTTCAATAATATTCACATCACCAGCTTTCATCTCATTACTAACTTTTAAAACAAGTGACTGAGAATTCTCACTTTCTCCCGGTGCCATGGTTAACCCTTACTTCACTGAACCAAGTCTATCTGACCCAACACGAGTGAATCAGCAGATGCTGGAAATAAATTAAAAAAAATGCTGGCAGAACTCAGCAGGCCAGACAGCATCTATGGGAGGAGGTAATAACGACGTTTCGGGCCGAGCACTCCTGATGAAGGGTTTCGGCCCGAAACGTCATTATTACCTCCTGCCATAGATGCTGTCTGGCCTGCTGAGTTCTGCCAGCATTTTGTGTTTTTTATCTATCTGACCCAAAAGGATTGCTTTCCTTTTCAACTAAATCAGATACCTCAGACTTTTCCTGAGCTTCAACACTAGGTTCAGTATCCTGTGACTCCACAGGTACCTTCACATCCTGAACACAGGCAAACGGGACATCTGCCTCTCCTAGGCTTTCAATACCAGTCCCTTTTTCAAATGCTAAGTTCCCCTGATCCTCCCAGTTACTCTCTGGGCAACTCCCCTTCAGAGTAAACTCAACCTTGTGGGTTAAGACAACCTTGTCTGCTAACCCAGCAGACTCCCTCAAGGTAGCAGCATCCTTTTCATCTAGGACTACCCTTATATCATTGGGAACACACTTAACTTCTTCAACTGAAAACAGCTTTTTTAAGCTATATAAATCGCCAGTGTCCAACCCTGGACCTTCTAACTGCCTATTTCTTATGTAACCCACATAGCCCTTTAACTGAGGGCTTCAGCATCACAAAATCAGTAAGTAAGGAGAAATCCAACTTATGTTTCTTGGTGTACGGCAATGAGACCATTATATTAAACATGCAGTGAGCGCTTCCAGGCTCTGGGTTCAACTTTCTCCTTAAGTAGAGACTCATATTTCTAGTGTCTTAGCCTTGTGGTCCACTATCCTGCTGGCTAATAAAGTATGGAAGAGTATCTAGAACTGGAACTTTGCACAGAGCAGTTTCAGTGCTGGGGAACAGTTCCCTAAAAGTCATTGACTGTCTTCTCTCAGCGTGACAGCGTGCCTGCTCACGCAGCAGCCTCTGAAGTAGTAACGTCAGTGCTGTCATGCAGCTTGCTTGCATGCTACCTTGGCCAGACATCCTCCTCCACTAGGCACTATGCTCCTACCAAAATCCCTCCATGGAAGTTCAGCAGCCTTTCATGTCTCATTGTATAGCAATGTAGCCACATGGGGACAACATTTAGACTAGTAAAGACCCACACAAGACAAGCATTAGTGCCTACACAAAAGCTATTTTGTTAGATATGAACTATGTGCAATTTAACAAAATCAGTGGTGGAGCTACTACCCAGTGAACTAAAAGATGTTACTCTATTGTGAATCTACATAATCATTAATATAAATATGTTGTATAATTTAGGGGCATTAATATGGTAGGCCTGAGGACTGAATCATTTGGTGCTGAGCTCAAGTCTGGATTTGATCGAGAGAGGTTCTCCTTAATGGTTTACTGCATTATGCACTCCAGTAGCTCATATTGCTGTTAAACAGTGGTCATCTGCTTCTCCTGATCCTCATCAACCTTTTCAACTTTTGCTCAATTTCCTCTCACAAATCTCCAAGACATTAATGGCCTGCAATCTGTGAGTGTTCAGTAAATTGACTGGCACTGATTTGAAGCAGCTGAGATACAGATATTCAAGAGCTGTGGTGGCTTACAGTCCCTGCATCATGCAGTTCTGGTGCTAGTTTCAAGTTTTCATTTCACGGTTACACAGCTGTCTCTCTGTGGTTATGGAGCCAGTTAACATGCTCTAGCTCTGTAGAGTCTAGGTATGATGGTAGGTTACTTGCTGTAACAGCTCTTGTGCTCTTGTCCCTCGTTTTGCAGCCCTTGAAGATCATTAATGTCCTCTTCATGGGGTAACATAAACAGAAATTCCAAGAGCATGCATGCCCGTTTAGTACTTGTGAATAAGATGAATCAGTAACACAATGTAACCCTCTCAAGGCTCACCCTTTCTAAATTTCTAATAGCCAACCTTGTACAAAACAAATGTTGCCCAAAAGTATTTCAGCAGCCTAAAGCAACATCTTACTAGAGAAAAGGACCATGTTAAATACATCTTCAAAATATTGCTTCAACTTGCCGTCATCACTTGCTTAGCAGGTTAACTTAGAGAAGAGCCATAATTACAACACTTAAATGATGCCTGTGTTTGATGTGTTACATTATTGTGATTGAATAATATTTTCTAGATGCATTACATTTTGCTTTTCTCCTTTCATAACCCTGCCAGAGTAGATAGGTTAGTGTTGTTTCAGATTTTATCTTAAATTTTAGGAGAACAAAGGCAAATACTTGTATAGTAGAATGTATTTAAACAAATTACCAACTAATGAGAGGACAGGGAAAGGAGTGTCAGCGTAGTAGATATGATGGAAGAAGAGAGTTAAAAAACATACTTTTTGAGCAAGTTTTGCAAATATGCTTTTATTTGAGAATTTTATCTGTTGTTTTGGATTTATGGAAGACAACATGGTCTTGAATCTGCTTTAAAAAGTACCAAAGCTTTCACAAGCTTCTTGGAACACTGTGGAGAGCATTATTGAGTCAGAATATGAATAACTAAATAAATTCATATTGATTTCTTTTATTTTATTATCATTTTACAGAAGTATTACTCTTCTGTATCTATTGTGGTATTTATTATATATTTAATTATAATGGAGGTTGCTCAAGAGCAAAGGTTATATGAGAAGGTACAGATCACTCTCTCTAATGTCTGAGCAGCTTCTCCAACCATCTGTGCATTTCTTGTTGACCATGGCTTCTGTGACTCTGACCACTGAGCAACTGGCATATCGTTTAAAACAAGTGCTCCAGTATAGAATAGATTTCTACTGTTTGTAATTGGAGAAAATATCGAATGCTAAACTGTTAGGGTTGTGACCCATCATCAAGAAAAGCAATAACAGCTTTGTTTTGATAAGTGGGTTTAGTTGCTATTTGGATAATCAGGAACATTAATAATGTCAGGCAGCAGAGTAGTACTGCAGTTGCAGTTAGTGGACTTTTTTGTGTGAGAAGGCAGCTGTAGCCAGGGCAGATCGTCTATAAATCTTTGTTGTTACTTGGTATCTGAGTTCCAGGTCCACTGTCAGAAAAAGTAGTCTTAAGCGTTGATCGTCTAAAGAAAGCTCGGATCGGTGTGCAGTACTGAGGTGTAGTCCTTGTACCTGATAGAAGTGCTGATGATTACTTCCATGTTGTCACAGCATCAGCTCACACCATCCATCTGGTTCAGAGTGGATCAACCTTATCAGCATGGCTGGAATGGGTAGCATGAGGAATATATTCTCCCTGTGTAAGCCAGACAAAACTGCAAGGGTCCAGGTGGTAAGGTAATTTAAATGTTTGACCTATGAGTGGCAAGTGTTTATGAGCCTATGTTCATACTGCCAGTTCTCTAAATTTTTTAGATAACTTCACATGTGGATTGTATTGGTGTGGGTGAGAATTGGGTGATAGCTGAATATTTAAAACAAGAAGCAATTAAAAACTCTCTGGTTGGTGTGAAACATCATGATCAATATTTTTGACAGATTTATTGAGTTGTTCATCTCAGATGTGAAGGTAATAGGCCAGTTGTGTGACTACCAATTCTGTTTTATCTCCCCCAGACTTGGCCATTGCTTGTCTTTAGCATAGTACATTACTTACTCTGCAGAGGTTATTATTTTTTGATAACTATTGGGCCTTTGATAGAAAGAGTACAGTGCTAAATAAACATCCACAAATTACAAATAATTGCTGCAAAACATCATGTACACATTTACTAGCATCATATCTTTGTAATTCCTCAGTAAGTTGTCTTCTTCTTACTACTGCTATCAGGGAAGAGTTGAAAGAGCCTGAAGACACACACCCATTGTTTAGGAACAGCTTCTTCCCCTCCACATATGAACGGTCCCTGAACCCATGAACACTACATTATATTACAATGTATCTTATTGTAACTGACATGTTGAGTTGGCTTGAACCAATCTGGCCATTTTCCTCTGACCTGACTCATTAACAAGATGTTTTTACCCACAGAACTACCAAGTACTGGATGTTTTTTTATTTCTCACACCATTCTCTGTAAACATTAGGGGCTGTTGTGTGTGAAAATCCCGGGAGATCTGCGGTTTCTGAGATACTCAAACCACCCCGTCTGGCACTAACAATCATTCCACGGTCAAAGTCACTTAGATCATATTTCTTCCCCATTCTGTTGTTTCGCCTGAACAACAAGTGAACTCTTGGCTGCATGTCTGCATACTTTTATGCATTGAGTTGCTGCCATTTGATTGGCTGATCAGATATTTGCATTAATTTGTTCATAATAAAGTGGTCTCTGAGTGTACAGTCTATGGAGAGAGGTTGTGAGCAACATGGTGGTCTGTGTATTGAAGTGTAGCTTAATGCCCAGGACACCTTGATAAATAAGTATTCCAGTGGTATTCCATTGAGTTATTGTCACATAATTTTCACAAGATGCTGTGGCATTGTAGAGGACTTCAGTATATACTGTCAGCAAATGTTACTGAACAAAGTCATACTTCCTTCCTAAATTAGGATACTACTAAGATACAAAGGAGACTTACTGTGAGCTTTAAAGAATTACCCACTAAGGCTCCCTTTTGAGGACTTCACAGTCTTCCCCACATTTTCTCACAAATCGTAGCAGGTCCAGTAACATGAACATGCAGGGTTCATTTCATGTTAAATGAATATATGGTGAAATTTAAGGTTATATTGTAAGATTGCATGAGGGGCCATACTAGCATCAATAATGTAAGGTGTAAAGTACTCAATTCTTGATTGACTTAACAAACATAGTGATTTTTTTTTTCCCTAGCTGCTTTTAAATACATAATAGGATGAAGTTGGCAGACATACTAGAGACATTGTAATACTCACTGCTGAGCAGGGCTGTCTTCAGTGCCTGGCTTCTTTCACCAGTTTGTTCACTGCCTGCCACAGTCAGCTCTTTGGTGGCCTAAATCTGGAATGACAAACCTGCCCAAGCACTAGACATCTCAGGGACCTCAGTCCCATTATAGATTTTATGTGCTAGTTTGCCCTATTTGAATTTTATGGGACATGAACTTTGGAAATTATTGTTCTAGTGCCTTTGTGTCATTGGTGGATGAATCCAAAGTGAAAATAACAAGATTTGTTAGTAGCAGTCATTTCCTATTTGGAAACGTAAATTAACAATTCAGTCATAGATTTGAAACTATACAGAATATGGTAACTGATTAAGCAATTCTGGATGAATGCTCCCAGACATTGTTACAAACATCCTTGGCATAAAGTTTGCTCCGTTGGAAATTTTTGGCTGCCTGCCTCCTTATCATGCTGCAAGGCTTTGAAGTTACACAGCAGTATTAGACTTGCTGCCCCTGAACAGCAAGCTCCCACTCCTAATTCAAGTTTTAAACTATAAATATTGTTTGCAGCATGGTTTCAGCCAAAGGGCATTAGTTTAGTTTTCATTCATTCTTTCAGAGAATTTTCTGGGATCTTTGCACTTTGGCCAAGGAATTAGTTATGGTGCATTTCTGAGTGTATAATACAGCAGCACACAGACTGCAGGCACCTGACCCTGGAAGCCCAAGGCCAGTCCCACTCTGGCATTATTTACACTATCTGGACAAGCTGCTGATATCTGTCGCACTTGCACTAGCAGCTTGGCTATTAAAATAAAAAGAATTTTATGCACCATTCTCACTGTAAGTATTTGCTGGATGAGACTGTTATAGATACTGGAAGAAGCATTTATGCAACTTAGCACTCCAATATGTTTTAGTTTTTAATTGTGGTCACGGGCTTGAACCACAGCAACAACAAAGTATTCAGAGCAACATAGGCCTGGCTTGTGCTCTGCTCTGTAGAGCCTACTTTTCCAGGGAGCATATGAAATAACCATTCATTAACACATTGCAAAACAAGGGAGCTGCTAATGAAGCCTAAAAAATAACCTGGCTCAGAATCAGAACCTAAAATTTATCTTTATTTCGACCATTTTAAGGATATGAAACAAGCATAACAAAATGCAATTTCTGGGCAATGTTCTTTTAAATTACGGATTGTGACTGGATTTACTGTGGTAGAAGGCAGCTGGGACTGGATTCTGTGTATAATCTAATATCTAATATTTTATCCGAGAATGAACCCAACATAAAAGACTAGTCTATAATGAAAATGTTGGTTAAAGAAAAAATAGCAGCAAGGGCCATTCTGCTTAAGGATAACAAAATGCCCAGGTTCCAAATAATTTCTTTAAGAGAAGTGGATTGTATTGGAACACTGAAATGATGTAAAATCTTATTGTGGAAGTGGCTTTTGGCCAATTGTGTGCATTTTTGGAATAAAATTCAAACAGTACACTGTTTCAGATGCACTTAATCAATTAGAGCATGCATTCCATCCATAATGTCTAAATGTCAACTCCCATTGTAGCAGAGTTTTCAAACTCCATATTCACTTTCACAATCATCCTGGACACTTTATTCATTTAAGTTTAGTTTACCCAATTTTATAAATTATTTTTTCTCTTTATTCTTTGGAGATACTTTTCTGCCACTTACCATTCTTGACTTAAGATAGCCCAAGACAGACAAATGAACATAGAACCGTACAACACAGTACCTTCTGTTCCGCCTGTGATATTGTGCTGACCTATATACAGTGGCATGCAAACGTTTGGGCACCCCTGGTCAAAATTTCTGTTATTGTGAATAGTTAAGTGAGTAGAAGATGAACTGATCTCCAGAAGTTAAAGCTGAAACATTCTTTTCAACATTTTAAGCAAGGTTAGTGTATTATATTTGTACACTTTTAGAGCGGGAAAAAAAGGAAGGAGCACCATGCAAATGTTTGGGCACCCCAAGAGATTTGAGCTCTCAGATAACTTACCAAGGTCTCAGACCTTAATTAGCTTGTTAAGGCTATGGCTTGTTCACAGTCAACGTTAGGAAAGGCCAGGTGATGCAAGTTTCAAAGCTTGAGAAGGGGCTGAGGAGAGCAAGAAGGGGGCATGAGAAGGCCTTGGCGAGTAGGATAAAGGAAAACCCCAAGGCATTCTTTAATAATGTGAAGAACAAAATGATGACAGGAGTGAAGGTAGGACTGATTAGAGATAAAGTTGGGAAGATGTGCCTGGAGGCTGTGGAAGTAAGCGAGGTTCTCAATGAATACTTTTCTTCAGTATTCACCAATGAGAGGGAACTTGATGACGGTGAGGACAATACGAGTGAGGCTGATGTTCTGGAGCATGTTGATATTAAGGGAGAAGAGGTGTTGGAGTTGTTAAAATACGTTAGGACGGATAAGTCCCCCGGGCCTGACAGAATATTTCCCAGGCTGTTCCATGTGGCGAGGGAAGAGATTGCTGAGCCTCTGGCTAGGATCTTTATGTCCTCGTTGTCCACGGGAATGGTACCGGAGGATTGGAGGGAGGCGAATGTTGTCCACTTGTTCAAAAAAAGTTAGTAGGGATAGTCTGGGTAATTATAGACCAGTGAGCCTTACGTCTGCGGTGGGAAAGCTGTTGGAAAAGATTCTTAGAGATAAGATCTATGGGCATTTAGAGAATCATGGTCTGATCAGGGACAGTCAGCATGGCTTTGTGAAGGGCAGATCATGTCTAACAGGTCTGATAGAGTTCTTTGAAGAGGTGACCAGGCATATAGATGAGGGTAGTGCAGTGGATGTGATCTACATGGAATTTAGTAAGGCATTTGATAAGGTTCCACACGGTAGGCTTATTCAGAAAGTCAGAAGGCATGGGATCCAGGGAAGTTTGGCCATGTGGATTCAGAATTGGCTTGCCTGCAGAAGGCAGAGGGTCGTGGTGGAGGGAGTACATTCAGATTGGAGGGTTGTGACTAGTGGTGTCCCACAAGGGTCGGTTCAGGGACCCCTACTTTTCGTGATTTTTATTAACAACCTGGATGTGGGGGTAGGAGGGTGGGTTGGCAAGTTTGCAGACAACACAAAGGTTGGTGGTGGTGTGGATAGTGTAGAGCATTGTCAAAGATTGCAGAGAGACATAGGATGCAGAAGCAGGCTGAGAAGGGGCAGATGGAGTTCAACCCGGAGAAGTGTGAGGTGGTACACTTTGGAAGGACAAACTCCAAGGCAGAGTACAAAGTAAATGGCAGGATACTTGGAAGTGTGGAGGAGCAGGGGGATCTGGGGGTACATGTCCACAGATCCCTGAAAGTTGCCTCACAGGCAGATAGGGTAGTTAAGAAAGCTTATGTGGTGTTAGCTTTTGTAAGTCAAGGGATAGAGTTTAAAAGTCGCGGGGTAATGATGCAGCTCTATAAGACTCTAGTTAGGCCACACTTGGAGTACTGTGTCCAGTACTGGTCGCCTCACTACAGGAAGGATGTGGAAGCATTGGAAAGGGTACAGAGGAGATTTACCAGGATGCTGCCTGGTTTTGAGAGTATGCAGTATGATCAGAGATTAAGGGAGCTAGGGCTTTACTCTTTGGAGAGGAGGAGGATGAGAGGACACATGATAGAGGTATACAAGATATTAAGAGGAATAGACAGAGTGGACAGCTAGTGCCTCTTCCTCAGGGCACCACTGCTCAGTCCAAGAGGACATGGCTTTAAGGTAAGGGGTGGAAAGTTCAAGGGGGGTATTAGAGGAAGGTTATTTACTCAGAGAGTGGTTGGTGCATGGAACGCACTGCCTGAGTCAGTGGTGGAGGCAGATACACTAGTGAAATTTAGGAGACTACTAGACAGGTATATGGAGGAATTTAAGGTGGGGGGGATATATGGGAGGCAGGGTTTAAGGCAGGGTTAAAGGTATTTATAAATACCCTGACTCCTCAAACCTTCTCCCAACTATCAGCAGCCATGGGCTCCTCTAAGCAGCTGCCTAGCACTTTGAAAATTAAAATAAATGATGCCCACAAAGCAGGAGAAGTCTATAAGAAGATAGCAAAGCATTTTTAGGTAGCCGTTTCCTCAGTTCGTAATGTAATTAAGAAATGGCAGTTAACAGGAACAGTGGAGATCAAGTTGAGGTCTGGAAGACCAAGAAAACTTTCCAAGAGAACTGTTCGTAGGATTGCTAGAAAGGCAAATCAAAACCCCCGTTTGACTGCAAATGATGTTCAGGAAGATTTAGCAGGCTCTGGAGTGGTGGTGCACTGTTCTACTGTGCAGTGACACCTGCACAAATATGACCTTCATGGAAGAGTCATCAGAAGAAAATCTTCCCTGCATCCTCACCACAAAATTCAGAGTAAGAAGTTTGCAAAGGAACATCTAAACAAGCCTCACACACGAAGTGCAGGTAGAACGCAGCAGGCCAGGCAGCATCAATAGAAAGAAGCACAGTCAACGTTTCAGGTCAAGACCCTTCATTAGGACTAATGGAAAAAAGAGATCGTAGAGATTTGAAAGTGGGAGTGAGAGGGGGAGATGTGAAATGATAGGAGAAGATTGGAGGGGGAGGAATGAAGCTAAGAGCTGGGAAGTTGATTGGCAAAAGGGATACAAGGCTGGAGAAGGGGGAGTATCATAGGATGAGAAAAGGGGAGGGGAGCACCAAAGGAAAATGGAGAACAGGCAAGGAGTTATTGTGAGAGGGAAAGAGAGAGAAAAGATTTTATATATTTTTATATATGGATGGGGTAAGAAGGGAAGGAGGGGCATTAATGGAAGTTAGAGAAATCAATGTTCATTCCATCAGGTTGGAGGCTACCCAGAAGGAATATAAGGTGTTGTTCCTCCAACCTGAGTGTGGCTTCATCTCGACAGTAGAGGAGGCCATGAATTGACATATTGGAATGGGAATGGGACGTGAAATTAAAATGTATGGCCACTGGGAGATCCTGCTTCCTCTGTCAGACAGAGCATAAGTGTTCAGTGAAACAGTCTCCCAGTCTGTATCGGGTCTCACCAATATATTGAGGGCCGCACCGGGAGCACCAGGCAGTATATCACACCAGCCGACTCACAGGTGAAGTGTTGCCTCACCTGGAAGGACTGTCTGGGGCCCTGAATGGTGGTGAGGGAGAAAGTGTACGGGCAGTTGTAGCACTTGTTCTGCTTACAAGGATAAGTGTCGGGAGGAGATCGGTTGGAAGGGATGGGGGGATGAGTGGACAAGGGAGTCGCGTAGGGAGCAATCCCTGCGAAAGCAGAAATGGGGGGGGGGAGGAAAAGATGTGCTTGGTGGTGGGATCTCATTGGAGATGGCGGAAGTTACGGAGAATTATATGTTAGACACGGAGTCTGGTGGGGTAGCAGTTGAGGACAAGAGGAACCCTATCCCGAGTGGGGTGGCGGGAGGATGGGGTGACAGCAGATGTGCGTGAAATGGGAGAGATGCATTTGAGGGCAGAGTTGATGGTGGAGGAAGGGAAGCCCCTTTCTTTAAAACAGGAAGATAACTCCTTTGTACTGGAATGTAAAGCCTCATTCTGAGAGCAGATGCGGCGGAGACAGAGAAATTGAGAGAAGAGGATGGCATTTTTACAAGTAACAGGGTGGGAAGAGGAATAGTCCAGGTAGCTGTGAGAGTCTGTGGGCTTATATTAGACATCAGTAGATAAGCTGTCTCCACAGATAGAGACAGACAGATCAAGGAAGGGGAGGAAGATGTCGGAAATGGACCAGGTATATCTGAAGGCAGGGTGGAAGTTGGAGGCAAAGTTAATGAAGTCAACAAGCTCAGCATGCATGCAGGAAGCAGCGCCAATGCAGTCGTCAATGTAGCAAAGGAAAAGTGGGGGACGGATACCAGTATAGGCTTGGAACATGGACTGTTGCTTATAGCCAACAAAAAGGCAGGCATAGCTGGGACCCATATGGGTGGTCATGGCTACACCTTTCGTTTGAAAGAAGTGAGAGGAGCCAAAGGAGAAATTATTAAGCGTAAGGACCAATTCAACTAGATGAAGGAGAGTGCTGGTAGAGGGGAACTGGTTGGGTCTGGAATCCAAAATGAAACGGAGAGCTTTGAAACCTTCCTGGTGGGGGATGGAAGTATATAGGGACTGGACATCCTTGGTGAAAATAAGATGATGGGAGCCAGGGAACTTTGAAATCATTAAAAAAAATCCAGGGCATGAGAAGTGTCAAGAACATAGATGGAAAGGGATTGGACATGGGGGGACAAAACAGTGTCAAGGTATGCAGAAATGAGTTTGGTAGGGCAGGAACAAGCTGAAACAATGGTCTACCTGGACAGGCAGTTTATGGATCTTGGGTAGGAGGTAGAAACAGGAAGTGCGGGGTGTGGGAACTATGACGTTGGTGGCAGTGGATGGGAGATCCCCAAAGCTGATAAGATTGGTGATGGTGTGGGAGACAATGGCCTGGTGTTCGTTAGTGGGGTCATGTTCGAGGGGTAAATAAGAGGAGGTTTCAGCGAGTTGTCGCTGTGCCTCGGCCAAACAAGCCTGATGCATTTTGGAAACAATTCCTGTGGACTGATGAAGTTAAAATAGAACCTTTTGGCCACAATGAGCAACGGTATGTTTGGAGAAAAAAAGTGCAGAATTTCATGAAAAGAATTCCTCTCCATCTGTTAAGCACAGGGATGGATCAGTCATGCTGTGGGCTTGTGTTGCAGCCAGTGGCACAAGGAACATTTCACTGGTAGAGGGAAAAATTAATTCAATTAAATACCAGCAAATTCTGGAGGCAAACATCACACCATCTGTAAAAACGCTGAAAATGAAGAGGATGGCTTCTGCAACAGGATAATGATCCTAAACACAGCTCAAAACCAAATAGATGTTTGCAAAGGTACAATAGCATTGACGTTGTCATCTCTATTGAATGATTGGCTTTTTAATTCCAGATCATGGATCTGATTTAAATTCCCACAGATGGCATTGTGGAATTTGAACTATAGTCTCCAGCTGTTACCCAGCCCAGTGGACTGCGACTAATAACCACTGCACCCCATCATACCCTGTGATCCTAACCTCAGTGTGCAAAGCACTCCAGACATGCACAATATCATATTCAAGGTTCCGGATGTCACAGATCTCAGCGAGGGCAAAGAATGTCGCTTGACTATAGGACCTTTAAACAATATTGCTTTACATTTCGTAGTTTGTTATACCTGGTTTTCCTGTGAATAATTTTTCAGAGTTCTTCAGAGCAATGAAATGGTAAATCTCACAGCAGACAGTGATGGAAGTGCTTTATGCAGGAAAAGGCAACCTTGAGAAAACAAAGCCCTGTCGAGAAGCACATGTCCAGGGATATACTCATAGTTGTTAACTCTGTGTAAACCCATCCCCAGAATCATAGAAGTCCTTGTGTTTTAGTTCACTCTACACCGGCATAATATTAAAAACGATTATCTGATCATTATTTCATTTCTCTTTGGGAGATTAGGTTGTGGTTGAATTTGTTGCCATTTCCATATATTGCAACAGTGCAACAGGGACACTATTTCAAGTCATTTTTTAAATATTAAGATACAGTATGCAATAGGCCGTTCCAACCATTCAAGCTGCACCACCCAGCAACCCACTGATTTAATCCTTGCCTAATCACGTGACAGTTCACAATGGCCACTTAACCTACCAACCAGTATGTCTTTTGACTGTGGAAGGAAACCCACACGGTCACGGGGAGAAGGTTCAACTGCGGTGGGAATCATTGGTTTTGAACCTTATCGAATCGATTGTGAGAATGCAGCTGATTTATAACACAATAAATAAATTGAGCCTCCCTCGTGCTTAGGTTTCTCTCTTTTTCACACGGGGTTTCGAGTATTCATCTTTTCATCTCAGCGAGCCCAGTTCATTGCTCCCACACTGTAAGTTGCCCGAGTGTACCCTTACTAAACATATCTCAGTAACAACATTTAATCATACTATTCCATTATCTTTCTTGCTCCTTACATGCGTAACAGGTTTCAGCTGCTAATGTTGGTCTGTGAAGTAAAATGTCTTATGGATACATGGACCACAGTGGACATGCTGTACTTAGATTTCCACAAAGCATTTGATAAGGTACTATGTCAAAAGATGTAGAAAAGAAAAGCTCTGTGATGCAGAATGTAACATTAGCTGGCTGCCTACTAGGAAACAAAGAAGAACAGAAAAAGAGTCTTTTTAGCCTGTGCTATCCACAGGGATCAATGTTGCTACCTCATGTTTTCAATATGAATAAAGGATTTCAATGAAGGCACTAAAGGTATTTTTGCAAAATTTGCAAATAAAACAAGGGAAGTAGGAACGTAAAAGTGATGATATTACCAAGAGGCTATGAGCAAATATAACTAAGTCAAGTGAAAAGTCAAAAATCTGTCACATGAAATATGGGTTGGTAAAAAGTGAATTTGCCCATTTTGGCAAGGAAAAAAGGCATATTGTCTGATTAATAAGAGCATTTAGAGCTCCAAGGTACAGAAGGATCAGGGTGTCTGACTGCTTGATTTGCAAACGATAAAAAGCAGAAATAGTAAATAATTGTTAAGGCAAACAAAATGCTATAGTTTATTCAGAGGTAAGCAGAATACATCAATAGGGAGGTTATGTTTTAGTTATATAGGGAAATAGTAAGATCACATTTGGAATCTCAAGCACAGTATTAGTCTCTTTATGGAAGAGTGCTAATGCATTGGAAACTGCTCCGACAATCAGAGTTGTACACACAGAAGTTGGCCTTTCCACCCACTACATCTATGTTTGCCCATATACATTAGTCCCTTTTCCTCGTCCAATGTCCGTATCCTCCTATGCTGGAATGGGGGGTGGTTCTTATCCTCCTGTGAGAAGAACCACTGAGGTGAACTAGTTCTCCCCCCCGCCCCCCAAGCTCCCCAAAGAGTCAGGAATCTTCAGAACTCTCTTTGTTATGGGGAAATGGAAGCAAAATTTTTGAGTATTTTAATGGCAGAGGTAGGTACATTTTTGGTAAGCAAGGGAAAAAAGCAGGTAGGCAAGGATGTGGAGATGAGGTTACTATCAGATCAGCTGTCATCTTATTAAATAACAAAATAGCTTGAGGGAGCAAGTGACTATTTCTAATCTGAACTTGAGTACAGTTGGATTTTTCCATTGGCAGGATCAGACCACCCTTGTCTGAACAGACCAAATCAAGTTGCATGCCCTTCCCTCATCAGAATCGCTAAAGCTAACCTCAATTTGTCATATTGATTTGTTATGGAAACAGTTGAAATTCTTCTAAGTAGTACATTTCTACTTGCTTTGGCAAGCATCTGATAGGAGTTCTCTATGCAACAGTCCTGGGAGTCTTTTGGACTGCCAATTCAAACTAGTACCATTCTTCTTTTAAATATAACCAGCTGAACAGACCTAGTATCCAACAAGGATATCACAAAAGTACGCCATCTCAGAGGTCACCCTTATTCCTCCATCTACCCACAATCAGTGCCAAAATCTGCAAATGAAGTTGTGCTCTGAAGTCAATTGTCGGTAACTCTCTCTACAATACTCAGAAAAAGAGCCAAACAAAAAACTACCATGAATTTCTGCTATGAAGTTAACAATTGTAAAACTCGGTTTGCTGTGTTATTTTTTATAGATAATATAAAAAATGCATCCTGGGACATGCCACTGTCAGGAAGGATGAAATTGTAAATACAAATTCCTGCTGTCTTGGTTGAACTAAGTAAAGTGGCTAAAACTGATGTCAATTATTTGACAAGAAACTACTTTTTGAGCTGTTGTTTCAATTAAGTAGTATTTAGTATTCAAATTTGTTGCAGTGCTAGATTTGTAAGCCAAAAATAAGTCAGGTGGCCATTGGAGCTGCAGGTATTCCAAGGATGCTATTAAATTGTATGAAATGTCATTTATTTTTGCTGTGAAAAATATCACCAGCTTCATCTCATGAAAGCAGTAAATTATAAAATTGATAGAATTCATCATGTTGTTGAAGAAATAATAATGTTTAAAAGGGAAAACACTGCAAATATGATGCAGTCGATTATTGCCTACCCTTAATATCTTATTTGCACAAGTACATCAAGTCGATAACTATTTTGATACCATCTCACATGAGCTGCTCATTCATTCGCTTGTGGTGCCAAGAATTCTTATTCATTGTGTAAAGGCATTTTAACATTGCCGTAGCCAGTAAATCAAACCATCAAATTATCAGACCTTGATTGCCTCTGCCAATTAGTTTCGGTCTGCCAATGAAGCAGAATCTTTCCAAGAATTTTAATTGCTTCCAAAAAAAAATGTTTAGCCAATAGTTTATCATATCACTTTCTTAAATTGCCCCACTCAAAACATAAGCGAACCAACCATAAGCATTGGATTGTTTGTGTTAATAAAGGCAGCAAAGTTATCATGAGTGGCTCCCATTACTCCATGAAGCTGAAGGTGGTTTTGGGATGTTCTCACAAAGATAGCTTTATGTGGAAATCCCAAAGTTACTCCTAATACAATGCCTATAACTAGCAATACTGTTTGCAGCATACTCTGTTCAAACCCACATCTGAATTAATGGGGATTTCAGCTATGCATGAATGGCACACTGTAAAGAATCCTAATAATCTTTGCATACGTAGCAGACAAAATTTGATGGAGGGAAGTGTGAGGTGATGCACTTGAGTCAGATTAATGAGTGAAAGGAATTATAAGCTATGATGGGATTTTAAATGGAACAAAGATCATTAGGAGTTATGTAGAAGATGGCAAGCAAGTTGAGAAATCTGTCAGAAAATAACAAACAGAAGATTCTGCAGGTGCTGGAAATCTGGAGCAACATTCACAAAATTGTGGAGTTATTGAGCAAGTCTTTCAGCATCTACGGAGGGTAATAAACAGTAGACATTTTGAACCGAGATCTTTCACCAGGGATAGAAGCCAAAATAAGAAGGTGGACGAAGGGGAAGGAGGAGACGCTGGCAGATATTAGGTGAAACCAGGTAAAGGGGAAAGTGGATGGGGGAGGAGTATGAAGTAAGAAGCTGGAAAGGGATAGGTGGAAGAGGTTAAGGGCTGAAGGAGGAGTATTTTAATAGGAGAGGACAGTGGACCACAGAAAAAAAGGAATAAAGAGGGGAACCAGTAGGGGGTGATGTGCAGGTGAGGAAAAGAGGTGGGGTGAGATGGTAACCAGAATTGGATATGGAAAAAGGTGGGGGGAGAAATTACTGGAAGTTAGAAAAAGTCACTTCCCTGGCCAAAATATAAGGTATTGCTCCTCAAGCTTGAGTTTGGCCTCATCATGGTAGCAGAGGACAGACATGTCAGAATGGGAAGTTGAATTGAAATCTTAAATTTCCCTCAAGTATCTATCTCTACCACCACCCCTGGCAGCGCTTTTCATGCGTCCACCACTGTGTGTGTCAGAAACATACCTCTGATGTTCCCGCCCTTCCCATTCTTTCCTCCAAGCACTTTAAAATTATGCCCCTTGTGTGAGCCATTTCCATCATGAGGAAAAAAGTCTCTAGCTGTCCACTAGGTCTATGCCTCTTGTCATCTTGTACACCTCTATCAAGTCACTTCTCAGCCTTCTTCATTCCAAAGAGGAAAGTCCTAGCTTGTTCAACCTATTCACATCTAACAGCATGTCTCTCCCTCCACCGTCCACTTACCCTATCCCTGGTCTCCAGCTGCCCATCATCCCCTTCCTAATCTGGTTCCACCATTCCCTGCCAACCCCTGCCTCACTATCAATTTCTCCCACACATCTATACTGTCCATCTGTCCCCTACACTCTCAAACCTGATACAGGGTCTTCATGTACAATATTGACTTTCCCTTTGCTTTTGGGTAGTTATGCGGTCAAGGGTGCATCATATACTAGGGAATTACTGAATAGTCTGATAACAAATGTCACTCCACTCCTTAAGAAGGAAGGAAGGCAGAAGAAAGGAAATTATAGGCCAGTTAGCCTAACCTTAGTGGTTGGGAAAGTGTTACAGTCTATTATAAGTGTGAAGTGGTTTATTCTGGTATGTCAAATTTGAAGACATGGTAAGACTTTTGGCAGTGTGGCGGATCTGAGAGATCTTGGGGTCCGTGTCCATAGGACACTCAAAGCTGCTGCGCAGGTTGACAGTATTGTTAAGTAGGCATATGGTGTATTGGCATTCATAAACTGAGATTGAGTTCAAGAGCCGTGAGATAATGTTACAGCTATACAAGACTTTGGTCAGACCCCACTGGAATACTGTGTTCAGTTCTGGTCACCTCACTACAGGAAGGGTGTGGATACTGTAGAGAGAGTGCAGAGGAGATTTACAAGGATGCTGCCTGGATTGGAGGGCATACCTTAATGAGAATAGGTTGTGTCAATTTGGCCTTTTCTGCTTGGAGCGACAGAAGATGAAAGGTGACCTGACAGAGGTAAATAGATGATGAGGGGCATTGATCGTGTGGATAGCCAGAATCTTTTTCCCAGGGCTGTAATGGCTAACACGAGGTGGCATAGTTTTAAGGTTCTTGGAAATGTGTACTGAGGGGATGTCAGGTCACAGAGAGTTGTGGGTGCGTGGAATACACTGTCAGCGGTGGTGGATACAATAGGGTCTTTTAAGATCCTCTTTGATAGGAACATGGAGCTTAGAAAAATAGAGGGCTAAACACTAGGGAAATTCTAGGCAGTTTCCAGAATAGGTTACATGGTCGGCTCAACATTGTGGGCTGAAGGGCCTGTGATGTACTGTAGATATCTATGTTCTTTGTTTTATTCTTAAGGATGAGACTTTGTGGTACTTGGAGACTACTGATAAAATAAGTCCAAGTCAGCATGGTTTCTGTGAAGGGAAATTTTGCTTGACAAATCTGTTACGAGTTCTTTGAGGAAGTAACAAGCAGAGTGGACAAAGGAGAGCAGTGGATGTCATTTACTTGGATTTTCAGAAGACGTTTGATAAGATACCATACATGAGGCCACTTAACAAGATAAAATCCTATGGCATTATAGGAAAGATAGGTCATTTACTTGGGTTTTAAGAAGGCGTTTGATAAGATGCCATACAAGAGGCTGCTTATCAAGATAAAATCCTGTGGCATTACAGGAAATAATACTGGCATGGATAGAGGAATGGCTGATAGGCAGGAGGCAGCAAGTGGGAATAAAAGGGGCCTTTTATAGGTTTGCTGCTGGTGGCTAGGCATGTTCCTTAGGGGTCAATATTTCTTGCTTTTCACATTGTTTGTCAATTATTTAGATAATGGAATTGATGGCTTTGTGGAAAAGTTTGCAGAGGATATGAAGATAGGTGGAGGGGTAGGTAGTTCTGAGGAATCAATGCAATTGCAGTAGGATTTATACAAATCGGAAGAATGGGCAAAAAAGTGGCAGATGGAATACAGTGATGGGAAATGTATGATAAAGCATTTTGGTAAAAGGAACAATAGTGCAGACTATTATCTAAATGAGGAGAAGGCTGAAACATCAGAGGTGCAGAGGGACTTTGCAGTCATCGTGCAAGATTCCCAGAAGGTTAATTTACAGGTTGGGTCTGTGGTAAAGAAGGCAAATGCAATGTTGTCATTTATTTCAAGGGGAATAGAATATAAAAGCAAGGAGATACTGCTAAACCTTTATAAGACACTAGTCAGGCTGCACTTGGAGTATTGTTAAAAGTTTTGGGCCCCCATATCTCAGAAGGGATGTGTTGACATTGGAGAGAGTCCAGAGGAGGTTCACCAAGATGATTCCAGGGATGAAGAGGTTAACATATGAGCATTTGGCAGCCTTGGGCCTGTACTCACCGGAACTTAGAAGAATATGTGGGGATCTCATTGAAAATTACCAAATGTTGAAAGGACTAGATAGGGTGGATGTGGAAAGAATGTTTCCTATTGTGGGGGTATCCAGAACTAAACAGCGCAGCCTCAAAATTGAGGAGCGACCCTTTAGAACAGAGGTAAGAAGATACTTTTTTTTAAACCAGAGAGCAGTAAATCTGTGGAATACTTTGCCACAGACTGTGGTGGAGGCCAAGTCAGTACATATACTTAAGGCGGAAATTGATTGTTTCCTGATAAAAGGACATCAAAGGATATGCCAAGATGGCAGGTGTATAGAGTTGAGTGGGATTCAGAATCAGCCATGATGGAATGGTGGAGCAGACTCACTGGGCTGAATGGCCTAATTCTGCTCCTATGTCTTATGGTCTAACAGTGGGATAGAACTTCAGTCTAGTGGTATGTGCTTTTAAGCTTTAGTATCTTCTGCCTGAAGGGAAGAAGAAAAGAGAATATCCAGGATGGGTGGGGTCATTGATTATGCTGACTGAGGCAGTGAGAAGTACAGACAGTACGTAACACTGCACTTTCTTGCAGTCATGAGCAGAACAGTGATCCATCCAGATAGAATGCTTTCTAAGGTACGTCAATGAAATTTGGTGAGAGTCAAACCAGCCATGTCATATTTGTTAGGCTCTTGAAGTAGAGGCACTGATGAGCTTTCTTGGCATTGGTTGTATCAGGACATGCTGTTAGTGATGATCAGTCCTAGAGACCTGATGTTTTCAATCCCCTCAACCTCAGCGCCATTGATGTTGACAGGAGTATGTACACCAACCCCTTTGAGAAGTTGGTAACCCGCTCCTTGTTTTGCTGTCATTGAAGGAAAGGTTGTTGTCATGACACCATGTTGCAAACCTCTCTATTTCCTTCGTGTATCCCAACTCATCATTATTTGAGATGCAGCCCACTATGGTGGTGCTATCTGCAAACTTAACTGTGCTTTTAAGCCAAGGGTTTACTAATCCTCCAAATAAAATAGCTCCTTCCAATAGCCTTTCCTCATCTTCCACTAATACGAAAGGAGGCTCGCTTTAAAGTAATCCACTGGTAGCCAAAATTATACTCACCTCTATTCCACTGGCAGCATTAAGCAGACCTTTCTACACCTCTGTGCATAGTATTTCTAAATGTTGGAGTCATAATAGCTGAATGATAAATATTGAGACTGTGAGCTTTGACAATGTATGACAGCTGCATGTACACAATAAAAGGGGACAAGCATCAGAAGACAATTTTAAAATGGCAGATTTTAAGATCTTCTCTTGGGTTTTGCCAAGTGCTAGTATCTGATTTTGAAAATGATTATAATCACATAACTTAATATAAAGCTCCCTTTTCATAATTATAGAATGTCATGTATCTCATGTGCACAGGATAAATACTTAAACTCTTAAGGCGCCGTGCACATGTCAATTATTCATAAAAACACCTTCCTTTACCACAAAATACCTTTACCACAGTACTTGTTCAGTATACCATCAGTGTATACTTTTGTTCAAATTCAAATGTCAGCTGTTATAAATATGAATGATATCCTAAATATGTTACACCTTCCACTGTTACATATAGATATATTAATTGTATGTTAATAAAAGTGGGTTTTTAGTAGTTTACCTATTTGATTTATATATTAAGTGAAACATATGTTCTAATCTAGATGTTTTGTGATATTTTAAATATTGATGTATTTAAATGCTGTAATTACATATGCTCAGATGATGAGGGCTTGTTAAATAATAAATTTAAGACAAGTAAATAAATTATTGGGAAAAGTATTAAACAGTTTTCTGTTAACTTTGCTGAAAATGAAATGTCTGCATTTTACTGACTTGGTGATTGAAGGTAAATCTTATTAAATGTATGCATGTATAAAATATGCATGTATTTGTAAAATGGTGCAAATCGCCTCAGCCATTCAAAAGAAATAATACATATTGACATTTATTTATGAACAAAAGTCACATTCACACATGCTGTACTTTTCTCATTTGAAGTGCCTTGTTTCTAGCTCCCTTTTAATCAGCAAATAACTCTTGATGCATGCGATTTTGAAACATTTCTTGTTATTAAAATATATCTATGTTTCATTCTCACCTTGGTTGGCGATCAAAGTGGTACTCCTTAGAAAGACAAATGGTTCATTTATGCTGATGGAACAAGGCTGCCTTTCAGACTGTCATTGATTTTAAATTAAAAAGTAACTGGTATGTTCTACATGAAGAGTGACAACAATAACAAACTGGTCCTTACTTAGTGCTATTTGTTGCAAGTATAGCATGTCTTTTTATGAGAAAATAAAAGATGCCTGAGTACCTTAATCTCTGTGATCAATAGTGTAGATATCTCAATGCAGTATAACAGATAATCAATTCTTTGCAAAATTACTGAAGCAAATCTCTCAGCTAAGTCTGTACCTTGGGTGCTCATGGGGTCTTCAGGTTCAATTGGAGGTCTATCTAAAAGATTCATTTCAGTTTTTGCCCGTTTGTGCCTTAATGAATGCGATGCTGACAGTGAAGTATTAGTGGCCAATTGAAATCTCAGCAACTGTATTGTAATCCCTATAGATAATTAATCTCCAGCATTTGCCTGTCAAAGCAGTGCTGCCTGATTTTATGTGGAGCTGGAAAGATTGCCAGTTTTGAAAATTAAAAAGCATTCCTTTTATATTATTCATTCTGGTAACAATTTATGATGCAGTTTGGCTGCTGAGCAGTTGTCCAAAAGCATAATTATGTTTTGATATAAACAAGATTGGTAGCTTTATTATGCAGCTACATCTTCATTGTGGGTGTTTTGATTTGGGATTAGATCATGCAGGTTTTGTGTTTATATGGAGACAGGCAGCAGTGTTTTGTCCCAGCTAATAACTTTCTTTGATAATTACTTGCAGACAAACAAACGCTCACTTTGGATCACTGTGCACAGGAGATATCAAACGCAGACGAAGAGCTGCCCCTCCCCCTGGACCCTTGGCTGCAGGTATTGCATAATACAGAATAGAATCAGCAGATTAAAGATGAAGAAATAATATCCATTCTGAAGGGCTGTTCCAACCAGTGGGCAAGATTGTGCTGATGGCCAATCAGTGTTTCACAGAGCATCACCAGCTAGCTGCAGTGCGTGGCTCTGCCCTTTCTTGCTGCTGTGCCTGTATGTAGCAATGCAGATCTGACCTGTTGCTCTTGGCACTGAATCCAGGGCTGGGTCCCCTCAAATGTAGATCCTTAGCTTTATACTAGGCATGGTCTGCAACCCTGTGACTACATTTCTAGATTGAGTAGGTCATAGAGCTTGACGAATACAGTACAGGTACATTTTATTTTATTTTAGTTTGCTGGGTTAGTAAGTCTGCAGAATTCACAAAGCATTCTAGACAGTAAGGAAAGTCATCAAAGAATAAATCAGTTACAGATATGGGCAGAGAAAAGGCAGATGTAGTTTAATCTGGGCATGTGTGAGTTGTTGTCCTTAGAGAGGTCAAATGTAAGGGGAAAGAGTAGAGTTAATGGCAGAGCACTTAAAAGCACTAATGTAACATGGCATCTTGAGGTTCAAATCCACAGCTCCCTGAAAGTGGCCATGTAAAGGAAGTCTATGCTATGCTTGCCTTCTTATGGTTGTCTGAAAGTCGTGTTGTAGCTATACAGAACTTTGGTTCAGCTACACATGGAGTATTGTGTGCAATTCCTGTTGCCCTATTTACAGGAAGTATATGGAGGTTTTTGGAAAGGGAACAGAAGAGGGTCACCCCGATGTTGCCTGGATTGGAGGATTTGAGCAATAAGGAGAGATTGAACAGACTTAGTTTGTTTTCTCTAGGGCATCAGGGCTAAGCGGAGATCTGACAGGTTTATAAAATTGTGGTGGGCATTGGTGGAATAGAGATGTCGAATACTAGAGGACACAGTTTTAAGTGAAAGGATGAAAGTTTAAAGGATATGTGTAGGACAAGTGCTTTTGTTTTACATACAGAATGGCAGCTGCCAAGAATGGATTGCCTAGGGTAGTGGTGAAAGCCAATACAAGAGGCTTTTAGACAGGCACATGAATATGCAAAGAATGGAGAAATATAGATCATGTTCAGACAGAAGAGACAGAAGAGAGTCATAGTCATAGAACACAACAACACAGAAGAAGACCTTCAGCCCATCTAGTCTGTGCTAAACTATTTATCTGCCTAGTCCCATTGACCGTTACTTGGACTGTAGCCCTCAATACCTCTCCCGTCCATGTGCCTATCCAAATTTCTCTTAAATGTTGAAATCAAACCTGCATCCACCACTTCCACTGGAAGCTCATTCCACATTCTCACTACCCTCTAAGTGAAGAATTTCCCCTTCATGTTCTCCTTAAACATTTCACCTTTCACACTTAACCCATGGCCTCTAGTTCTAGTATCTCCTAACCTCAGAGAAAATAGCCTGCTTGCATTTAACCTATCTATACCCTGCACAGATTTGTATATCTCTATCAAATCTCCCCTCATTCTGCTATTCTCTGCAGATCCCACTGCAAGTTTTGATAGCCTCCCTCACTGTCCATTACATCCCAGTCTTGGTTTCATCTGCAAATTTGCTGATTCAGCTTACTACATTATAATCCAGATCGCTGATATAGATGAAAAACGTACCCAGCACCGATCCCTGTGGCACAGCACTAGTTACAGGCCTTCAGTCAGAGGAGCAACCACCTACACCATCCTCTGGCTTCTTCCATGAAGCCAATGTTTAATCCAGTTTACTACCTCATCTTGAATGCCAGGTGACTGAAACTTCTTGACCAAGCTCCCAAGCAGGACCTTGTCAAAGGCCGTACTAAAGTTCATGTAGATAGCATATACACTACCTTGCCTTCATCAACATTCCTGGTAACTTCCACAAAAATTCTATAAGATTGGTTAGACGTGACTTACCACGCCCAAAGCCATATTGACTATCCCTAATTAATCCTTGTATATCCAAATATTTATATATCCAGTCCCTTAGCATACATTCCAATATCTTACACACTACTGCCATCAGGTTCAACAGCCTATAATTTGTTTTATTCTTTGAGCCTTTCTTAAAAAAAGTAACAACATAAACAAACTGCCAATCCTCCAGCACCTATGGCTGAAGACATTTTAAAATATCTCTGCTAGGACCCCTGCAGTTTCAGCACTAACCTCACACAGGGTCTATGGGAACACCTTGTCAGGCTCTGGGGATTTATCCACCCTAATTTGCCTCAAGACAGTGAACACCTCTGTAATCTGTATACAGTTCATAACTTCACTGCTGCTTTGTATCTGTCTCCCAAGTAGATACTGATGCAAAACATCCATTGAAGATCTCCACCATCTCTTTCAGCTCCATGCATGATCTTCTGGAGGACTAATTTTATCCCTTGCTATCCTTTTGCTCTTAATATACAGTATCTTTAGAAGCCCTCGGAATTCACCTTCACCTAATCTGCTAGAGTAACCTCATGTCTTTTAGCCCTCCTGATTTCCTTTTAAGTGTTCCCTTGCATTTCTTATACTCCTCAAGTACCTCATTTGTTCTAACCTACCTGCAACTGCTATGCACCTCCATATTTTTTCCTAGCCAAGACCTCAATATCTCTCCAAACCCAGGGTTCCTTAAACCTGTTATCCTTGCCTTTTATTCCAACTGGAACATACCAACTCCACACTCTCAAAATTTCACTTTTGAAGGCCTCCAAATAACCTAGCACGTCTTTTCCAGATAACAACCTGTCCCAGTCAAGACTTGCAAGATCATTTCTGATATCATCAAAGTTGGCCTTTCTCCAATTTAGAATCTCAACCCAAGGATCAGATCTATCCTTCTCCATATCAATCTTGAAACAAATGGCATCATAATCACTAAATGCAAAGTGTTCCGCTGCACAAATTTCTGTCACCTGCCTGTCTCATTCCCTAATAGGAGATCTAGCATCACACTCTCTCAAGCCAAGACCTCTACGTACTGATTAAGGAAACGTCCCTGAACGTATTTGACAAACTCCATCCCATCCAGTCTTTTTATAGTAAGGAATTCCCAGTCAATATGTGGAAAATTAAAATCACCTACTATCTCAACCTCATGTTTCTTGCAACATTTTGTTTAATTTGGCATTGATCAGCTTTGACACAGACGTCACGGGCTGAAAGGCCTGTTCCTGTGCTGTACAGTTTTATCCCTTGGTCTAATTTTGTTAATCTTAATGTTTTAATTTTCAGCATCTGAAGTTATTTTTTACAAAATATTATTTCAAATTCTTTTAATAATGTATTTAAATCTTTCTGAACTGTTTTCATTGTTCAAAGGTCATTGTTGTCGAAAGGCCATGGCAGGTACTGGGCTGGGGTCTCAGAATACACCACCTGAGGTCTACTCACTGTTCGCAGCCTCCTCTGCCTTGTGGAACAGCAAGGAACCCATGAGGCTGCAGTCACAGAAATATTATGGGCAGTAAACACTAGAATAATCCAGCCAGTACACTGAACTGAGAACTCCATATCTCAGGCATTCCTAAACTTTTTTAATGCCATAGACCAATACCATTAAGCAAGGAGTCTCTGAACCTCTAGTTGAGAACCCCTGCTATATACTAACCTCTTTTAAAGACTTTATCATCTAGTCAAGACAGTTTTGAAACTGATTTAATTTCAGCATATTGTGAAAAATTTTTTTTAATCATCTCTTTATTGTCTGTACCATAATACCTTAGGGGTCTGATATGCCCCCTTTCTCTCCCTGCATCAAAGAGATATTCACAAACTTTACCATATTTTCTGAATTATAATTAAACGTGACAGTGAAACAGGGTAGCCGCAGTAATTATTTTAATCCATAAGCACACACTTTTCCTTTGATGTATTTCTGATTACACAGGAGTTAACTGTTGTATACTGTGGACACTGTAAAGACCCACACTGAAATAAATACAAGAAATTGTTTTGTAGCAATCTTAGTACCAGCACCAAAGGATAGAGCTCAGTTACCATGTAACAGTGACAATATATTAATTTTGCACAGGTCAACAAATGCCATTTTTATCTGAAGTAAACTGGAAGGAGATCAAAGGCTATTCTTTTCCATCCTGCTTAGTTACACACATGCAGCACTCAAGGACAGACCTGAACACACAGGTATCAGGCCGAAGTAGTTGACATACGTAATTAGTTTTAATCATACCACTGGTCATGTTAATATGTTTTAACAACTCAGAAAGCACCTTAATATATACTAGATTCCTTTTGTCATCCTCCAAGAAAACTTGTATGGTATGCATTTCACAACTTCATTACACAAAGTGATCTTATTAGATAAAAGGATAAAGCCAACAATGAATCAGTATTGTAGCAAGAAATGGGCATGGAACAAAGGGATATAACTGTACGAATATGAGGAAGGCTTCTGCATCAAATGCTTATCTAACTAAATGCAGGAGCTGCATATTAATAATTCTGCTTCCATATGTAAATAATAATGTGACACAATGCAACTTCTGAATCATCTACTCCCTTACTTGCTCACATTACATCTGTATTTATTGTTTATTAAACCTCTACATAATATATGATGTATGTATGAACAGTACAAGTGAAACAAACTGTGTGAGCATATAAAACACACATGTTGAAATTACACTGTCTACACATTAAAATCAAAGGAAATGTAAATGGCGGTGCAGACTAGAAGGGCCAAATGGCCTACACCTGCACCTATTTTCTATGTTTTTATGAATGACATGTCATGGAGTTAGAGAGGGATACACCATGGAATAAAAAACATATGCTTCACATTAATCACCCTGAAGATAGAACAGACAGCAGTACAGCACAGGGAACAGACCCTTTTCTACCATGCTATTTCAACCATTATGTCAATCTAAACTAACCCTACCTGCCTGCAGATAGTCCATTTACTTCTATTCATGGATCTGACTAAATGCCTCTTAAATGCTGCTCTCATACCTGCTTTTACTACCTCCCTCCGCAGCATGTTCGGGCACCTACTACTTGGTGCAAACAAAATCTTGCTTCACAAATCCTTAAACTTTCCCATTTGCATCTTAACCTCTGTCCTCTAACATTTGACATATCCATAGGGAGCAAAAAACTCTGACCATCTACCCTATCCATTAAACATAAACCATCTGTAAGATCCAGCTTTGGGTAAATTAGGAAATAAAAAAAGTGTCATACTAAAAGCTTATGCATACAAAGTCGCCCAGAGGAGTGGGAAACAAAAAAATATTAGGAAAACTTTCTAAAGCAACAAAGAATTACTCGGCAAGCAATAAGGAAATGGAAGATAGATGATTAAAGTAAACTGCCACCAAATAGTTGAAGTTTTTGTTAATTATTTAAAGCAGAAAAAATTGGTTAAAGTGAATGTAGGTCCCTTGAAAGATGAAAGGGGGAAATTAAGGTTGGGTAATGTTGAAATGGCTGAGGCCTTGAATAGCTTTTCTGTGTCGGTCGGCATGTGAGAGACATGACTAACATGCCAAAGAGAGATATTATGGTTGCGATGGGAAGTAAGAACCTCGATACAATCACTGCCACTAAAGAGTAGTAAAAAGCAGACTAGTCAGTTTAAATGTAGCTCCCCTGATCCTGATGAGACGCATCCCAGAAAATACCATATAGTAGATGAAATTCTAAAATTCTCTGGGCAGCTCCCAGAAAATTGGAAGACTCAAGTCATACTACTGTGTTAACAAAAGGATGTAGGCAAAAAGCAGCTAACTATTGGCCAGTTAGCTAGAAGTCTGTAATTGGGAAAATGCTTGAAGTTATCATTACAGAAGAAATAGTGATTCATCTGGATTGGAGTGGTTCCATCAGGCAGACACAGCATGGATTATGAAGGGCAGGTCCTGTTTGACAAACTTATTGGAGTTCTTTGAGGATATGCTGAGCTCAATAGATAGAGGTAAACAGGTGGGTGTTGTATAATTGGAGTTCCAGAAGGCATTTGATAAGGTGCTGCATAAGAAACTCACTATAAGAAAAGGATGCTTGGAGTTGGGGCAATGTATTAGCATCAATAGGGAGGATCCAGAGAATCTGCAGAAAGTTGCAGATAGGTTAAGTGAGTGGGCAGGGGTCTGGCAGACGGAGTATGCAATGTCATCCACTCTGTAAGGAAAATAGATCAGATTATTTAAATCATGAAAGATTCAGCATGCACAGAGGATGCTGCGAGTGCTTGTGCATGAATCACAAAAGGTTGGTTTGCAGGTACAACAGATTGGAATACTGAACTTCATTGCGAGAGGGATTGAACTTTAAGAGCAGTGAGGTTATGCTGCATCTGTGCAGGTAACTGGTGGGGCTGCATCTGTAGTACAGACTGCAAGCAGTTCTGGTCTCCTTACTAGAGGGTGGTGCAGAGGAGGTCCACAAGGTAGTATCCCAGTAAATCTCTTAAGCACTTTTTTTCCAAAGCCACTACACTCTCCTTATGGTGTGCACAACTGTGGCCAAAATAGAAGTGGTGTGCAGGAATTTGTTCTGAGATGCCTCTGCAATTGATCTCCTATAACAAAGAACAATACAGCACAGTACAGGCCATTCGGACCACAATGTTGTGCCAACCCTTAAACCCTGCCCCCCCCCCCCATATAACCCTCCACCTTAAATTCCTCCATATACTTGTCTAGTAGTCTCTTAAATTTCACTAGTGTATCTGCCTCCACCACTGACTCAGGCAGTGCATTCCACACACCAACCACTCTCTGAGTGAAAAACCTTCTCTAATATCCCCCTTGAACTTTCTACCCCTTACCTTAAAGCCATGTCGTCTTGTATTGAGCACTGGTGCCCCGGGGAAGAGGCATTGGCTGTCCACTCTATCTATTTCTCTTAATATCTTGTATACCTCTATCATGTGTCCTCTCATCCTCCTTCTCTCCTGAGAGTAAAGCCCTAGCTCCCTTAATCTCTGATCATACTGCATACTCGCTAAACCAGGCAGCATCCTGGTAAATCTCCTCTATACCCTTTCCAATGCCTCCATATCCTTCCTATAGTGAGGTGAACAGAACTGGACACAGTACTCCAAGTGTGGCCTAACCAGAGTTTTATAGAGCTGCATCATTACCCTGCGACTCTTAAACTCTATTCCTCGACCTATGAAAGCTAACACCTATAAGCTTTCTTAACTACCCTATCTACCTGTGAGGCAAGTTTCAGGGATCTGTGGACATGGAACCCCAGATCCCTCTGCTCCTCTACACTACCAAGTATCCTGCCATTTACTTTGTACTCTGCCTTGGAGTTTGTCCTTCCAAAGTGTACCACCTCACACTTCTCTGGGTTGAACTCCATCTGCCACTTCTCAGCCTGCTTCTGCATCCCATCAAACTTCCCTGGATCCTATGCCTTCTGACTTTCTGAATAAGCCTACCGTGTGGTAGGCTATCCAAATGTTTCTAGTGTGTTTACATTGTAAACTAGATTGATCATAAATTCAGTATCCCAGACATCATTGCTTGAGTTTTCAAGTGCTGCCAATTGTTTTAAAATATTTTTACATCTAACACACAGTATCTCATATAAATAACAAAAATTACATTGAGCATACAAAAACTGCATTACTAACAATTGATAAAGGTTGGTCCCTGTTTGATCCCAAGGAATGCAGACTGTAGTTCTTGAACTAAATGTTAGATGTTGTTTAATCATTAACCTACAGTATCTAAGTGACTATACTTGCAGTTGTACGGTTTCCAAAGAAGGTGCTGATATTTTGGTAGTCCTCTACCGCAACTGCAAACTCTGATTCCCAAGATAAAATCATAGAACTATTAACATTTATAGCTCAAAGAAATCCATCCAATTTGTTGCCATGCTCTCAGCTAGAACTATCCTAAGCTTCTCTTATTGCCTTTCTCTTTAAACAGCCTTTCTCTTCCTCTGCTTCAAATAATGAAATGCATAACCCATACAGTGGTCTCTGAGCCAAAAGCACTTGATGGTAAAACACACCATGCTGCAACAACTCTGAGTAACAAAATTTCTACAAGCGGCTTCTTGTTCTCTCAGATATGAACCTCTCACCACTCTTAGTTTTAAATTGATGACCTCTTGTCACTGACTTTCCAGCCAGAGGAAATATTCTTTCCCTTTTCACCTTCCCAAAATACTTCATAATTTTGACATCCCTAATAGATTTTCTCATTACCTTCTTTGCTCCAATGAAAAGAGCCCCCTTTTCTCATGGGTAAATCCCTCATCCTGAGAATTATCATAGTCAATTCTTATGCCCTCCAAGGTCCTACAATTAATTCAACCACATCCACTGCTGCAGTGATTGACTAATTTTTCCTGTGTTCTTGCATATTTACTGCTCGTTTCATAAGACTTATAGATGGTCTGGGTGTAGCACAGTTCTGAGAAACAGGAGGCAGTGCATAAATTTGCATGACCCTTTCAACAAATTTACTGATCTGATTACTACAGCTCAGAATACTGAAGTGGGGGGAAAGCTCTTTTCGGGCCGCAGAGATTTAGGATCTATGGTCGCTCTTTAGCTTCTAAAGTTGCATGTTTTCCAATAGTTCTGTGATAATTCACAAATGTACTACAGGTTCCTCAAAGCTTGTAGTTTTTACCTTGTACTCCGAAAGCCCATTGCAAGTACTGAGAGTCAATTTTGGACTAGACTGGAATGACAGATGGACATTCGACATCTGTGGCAGGGCTTGCACAATGTAACTTCCTACTTGACGAGATCAGGTAGCCTAAGTAGCAATGACCCATCACTCCCAGATGACCTCAATGCTTCTTCTGCACATGTTGATATGGACAACTATGACACATCCACACATCTCTGGATGATCCTGTAATTTCAGTCTCTGAGACTAACATTCAAGGATCCTTCAACAGGATGAATCTGCAAAAGGCATCTGATCTCAGAGGGTGGACTTAGCCCAATACTAACGATCTGTGCAGATTAACTCGCTGGACTATTTACAGACATGTTCGACTTCTTGTTTCAGCAGTCTGACGTTCCCACTACTTCAAAAGAATATCTATTTAAGGAGAGCATGGTCACCGGCCTCAGAAATTACCTGGATCTGTTCCAATTTGCTGGCCATCTGAACAACAGCCATTTGTACATCAGGCTATTATTTGTCAACTACATCTCGGTGTTCAACACAATTCCATCCAAACTCAGCATCAAGCTTCAAGACCTGGGCCTCTGTACCTCCCTCTGCACCTGGATACTGGACTGCCTCTCCAGCATATCTCAATTAGTGAGGATTGGTAACACCTCTTCACTGACCATCAACACATGTGCATGCTTAGTCCCCTGCTCTACTGTCTATACACATTTGATTATGTTGCTGAGCACAGCTCCAATACTGACTTCAAATTTACTGATGGCACTACTGATGGATGAATCACAGGTGGTGATGAGTCATCTTACTGGAATGAGATGGTTGAGTGGTACTGCAAAGACAACCTCTCACTCAATGCTGTCAAAACTAAAGAGCTAATTGTTGACATCAGGAAGTGGAAGAAGGATGATGATGTGCCTGTCAACATTGAGGAATTGGCATTGAACAGAGTCAGCAGCTTTAAATTCCTGGGCGTTAACATATCAAACAACCTGTCCTGGGCCCAACACGTTGATGTAATCATAAAGAAAGCATGCCTGCATTATTACTTTCTTAAGATCTTACAGATGTTCAACTTGTCAATGAACATACTAACAAACTTCTACAGATGTACGGTCGAAAGTATTATGGTCTAGCAGTTCAAATGCACAGGAACGATGAAGCTCTTGAGAGTACTGATCTGTGCCCAATACATCACTAGCACATTGGTAATGTATACAGAAGATGCTGCCTCAAGAAGGTGATGTCTGCCATCTAGGCAGCTACTCTTGGGCAGATGAGTGACCTGAACTCCTTCAGCTCTCTCAACTATACATCCTGAAACTACATCCATTACTTGCCAGTGAGATCACTAATCTGTGCAGCCTAAGTGGCCTTTGCTTTATCCTTTGAAGAGGAGAAGCACTTTACCTCTTACATTCCCAGGTCTTCATTTTCATTAGTGTTTGATGCTTCCCTCTTTGACTGCTCCAACTTGCTAACCACTCTCACCTGAATACCTATTTACATCGCTATGTGTGCAGCACAAACAGGTGTTAATGTGAGTATGTCTAAGTAATGTTCGCTTTGAATAGGGCAGCAAGTACATTGTTACTTAAGTAAAAATGCCCTAAAAACTAACACAGTATTTGTTAGTCCCCTGTCCTGCCAAAGGTTTTTGGCCCGAAACTTCAACTGTACTCTTTTCCATAGATCTGCCTGGCCTGCTGAGTTCCTCCAACGTTTTGTGTGTGTTGCTCGGATTTCCAGCATCTGCAGCTTTTCTCTTGTTCACAGTAGTTGTTAGTTTAGATGAAGTTTAAATGTGTTGAAAAATATCCAGTTGTTATAAAATGTTTCCATGAGAAGATGGAGAACAAGGAGATAATGGAAGGTGTGAGTGGTAGAAGTTTGACTTCAGTATGGGAAGCACAGTTGTGCAGTTACAAGAGCTACCACCTACCTCACAGCTCCTGTGATCCAGGTTCCGTCCTGACCACCGATACTGTCAGTGGGCAATTTTCATGTTCTCCCTTTCAGTGTATCTGTTTTTAGACTGACGTTCTTCTATGTCACCAATGCTGTCAGTGTGGAACTGTCATGTTCTCCCTTTTAGTTTGTGGGTTTCCCCCAGTTGCTCCAACACATAGGATGTGTGTGTTTGTAGATAGGTTTCCCACTATAATTTGCTCCCTGAGTAGAGGTGTTTGGTACAATGTGGAGTTGATGGAAATGTTGGAAGATGTTGAGAGAAGAAAAGACATAATAATGCAGAGTTAGATAAAAGAAGCACATGATAGGTTAGGACTTTATTCCCTAGACTGCAGGAGAATGAGGGGAGAGGTATATAAAACTATAAGTGGTATAGGTAGGCGACGGGCTTTCTTTATTTCATTTTTTTTCACTTCAGGTTGGATGAGGCCAGAACTAGAGGTCATAGGATTAGGGTGAAGGGTGAAATACTTGGAAGGAATCTGAGTGGGAACTTCTTGACTCAGAGAGTAGTGTAGGTATGGAAATGAGCTGCCAGCATAAATGGGAAATGTGAGTTTATTTGTAACATTTTAGAGCATAGATACATGGATGAGAGGGTTATGCAGCGCTTTGGTTGGCACAGACTAGATGGGCCAAATTGTCTCTTTCTGCTGTTGTGCTCTCTGACGCCATTGCCCCTTCAGACTTGTTAGGCTGTAGAGCCTGTTTTCACACTGCATAATTCAACTACTCAAAGAGGATTAATAGATAACCCTCCTTTTGCCTTGTATGCCAGTTCTTGAGTGGTCCAACCATAGAACATTACAGCACAGAAACAGGCCTTTTGGCCCTTCTTAACTGTGCCAAACCATTTTTCTGCCTAGTCCCACTGACCTGCACCTGGGACATATCCCTCCAAACCCCTGTCATCCATATGCCTGTCCAAGTTTTTCTTAAATGTCAAAAGTGAGCCCACATTCACCACTTCATCTGGCAGCTCATTCCACACTCCCACCACTCTCAGTGAGAAGAAGCCCCCCCCCCTCCAGTGTTCCCTTTAAACTTTTCCCCCTTCACCTTTAACCCATGACCTCTTTTTTTTCCTCCCCTGTCCTCAGTGGAAAAAGCCTGCTTGCATTCACTCTTATCTATACCCATCGTAATTTTATATACCTCTATCAAATCACCCCTCATTCTCCTTTGTTCCAGGGAATAAAGTCCTAACCTATTCAACCTTTCTCTGTAACTCAGTTTCTCAAAACCCGGCAATATCCTTGTAAACCTTCTCTGCACTCTTTCAACCTTATTAATATCCTTCCTGTAATTAGGTGACCAAAACTGCACACAGTACTCCAAATTCGGTCTCACCAATGTCTTATACAACCTCACCATTACATTCCAACTCTTATACTCAATACTTTGATTTATAAAGGCCAATGTACCAAAAGCTTTCTTTACAACCCTATCTACTTGTGAAGCCACTTTTAGGAAATTATGTACCTGTACTCCCAGATCCCCCTGTTCTACTGCACTCTTCAGTGTCCTACCATTTACCTTGTGTTCTACCTTGCTCATCTGTTTCTGTCCTAACTATCTACTCTTGATAACTGGATATATCCAACACCTCTGTAACATGTCAGCAGAAACATTGTGTATGCAGAGTATGGCCATGAACTTATCAGTTAGGAACAAGAATATGTCAGGAACTGGAATCAAGGCACCGAATGTGATCAAGACTAGGACCAAGACCAGGAGTGGTAGCTCAGAGCATAGCCCAGGATGAAACAAGTGATTTCAGAACTGGATCAAGATTGAGATATCCTCAGAAATGAGAGTATAGTGTTGGAACTTTACTGCATAAAGGTACAGGGGCAGGCTTCTACCAGGAGCCTAAGCCTCAGAGCATGAGTACAGTTTACAGTTAGGAGCTGTGGTTGGGTGTGTAGAAGGGTTGTAAGGGTAGAAGGAAGCTGAAGTATTTTCCAACCTACAGTTCTTAATAAGTAAAGTGCTTTCAGTTGGTTCTGAAGCAGTAAACCAAGGCTGATATTCTTCTGTAGCTAATCATCAGACCTAATCATGAATGTGGAGGTAATTAAATTAAATCGGTTATGGGAAAGAGATGATTGAAAAATATCACCATCTTTAATCATGATGGGGCCTAGCATGCAAGGCTAAAGTGTTCACAAACATGTTGAGCCGAAGTGCCGAATAGAGCAATCCATCTTGATTTTCACAGGAGAGCCCCACCAACAGAGGAGGCAGCCTTCAGCCCAGTTTGATTCACTCCAAGTGATATCCAGAAATAGCTCAGAGCACTGGATACAGCAAAGGCAAAAGCACCATACAAACACTCGGCTATTGCTTTGAAAGCCTGTACTCCAAAACTAGCTGCAATCCCAATGAGGTAGCAGCATTGGCATATACCAAACAATGTGGAAATTTGCGCCAATGTATCTTGTTGACCAAGATCAGGACAAATCCAATTCACTTAAATACTACCCATCATTCCACTCTTGCCACCATTGTCAGTATTGTCCAGCAGCATTTCCTCACAATAAACCTATCACTGATAGCCAGGTTAATGAGATACTTTGCTCCATATGTCATGAAAACCTTGGTTCAAATGCAGACCAAATAGCTGAATTCCAGAGAACAAGGAAAATTGATTCTACTTAATATCAAGACAGCACTTGACTTGGTGTGGATTTGAATTAGGGCGTGCATTTAAGATAGGAGATGTTAACTTCAAAGGAGATGTGTGGAGCAAGTTCTTTCTTTAACCAAAGAGAGTAGTGGGTGCCTGGAATGCACTGTCTAGGATGGTAGTGGAGGCAAATACGATAGGGATGTTCAAAGACTCTCAGATGGCACATGGATTGCAGAAAATGAATGAATATGGGCATTACATATTGGCATCTGTTTACAAATTAATTAGTTTTGGACCAAAGGACTTGCTCCTGCGCTGTACTGTTCTACGTTCTATCTTAAAGCCCTTGTAAAATTGAAGTCACTGCCATTATGATGAAAATATTCTAGTGTTGGAATCATACCAAACACTAAAGAAAATGGTTATAGTTGTCAGAGATCAATCATCCCACAGATTCATTTTGAGGATTTCTGAGGTTATTATACTAGGCCTTCCTTTCATCACAGGGTCAGAGGTGGGGATGTTTGCTGATGAATACACAATGATTAATTCAATTTGCAATTCCTAGGTAAATGTGGCTGTACTTGCTAGCAAGCAGTAAGACCCACGCAGTGTTTGCAGCAGATTGATACGTGGTAACTAGCAAGTTGTCATAAATCTTAACTGTATGTCCTTGATAATGGTGTGGTGTGTTGTTGTTTCCCACTTGAAGGTCACCATTATGCAGAAATTCAGCTGAACCAACCAGATGAATATCATGGTTATAAGAACAAGGGAGACAATTGGTATATGGGAATAATAGAGTTGTAGTAGTCCGTGATTTTAACCTCCATGATATTGACTGAGAATGTGTTAGTGATAATGAATTAGATGGGGCAGAATTCATTGAGTGTATTCAGAAAATTTTCTGAAGTAATACATAACTGGCCCTTATAGAGAAGGTGTTAGACTCAATTTCATTTCAGGAAATAGGTTTGGTAATTAGTTGACATGTTGGGGGGTTGGGGATCTTCGGGACAGTGACCATAATTTAATTAGCTTCAAGGTATTCATGGAAAAAGTCAGAAGTGGTCCTTAAATTAATGCCCTAGATTGGAGGAAAGCTAATTTTGATGGCATCAGACAGGAACTACACTCTGATTGGGAAAGGCTGTTTGAAGGTAAAGGGATGTCTGACAAGTGGAGGCTTTTAAAAGTGAGATGAGTTTGAGGCCAGCACGTTCCTATTAAACTGCTCAAGAACAAGGCCAGCAAGATGAAGGAAACTACATTGATAAGGGATATTGAGGTTCTGGTCAGGAAAACGGTAGGTAGGGAGGGAATAAGTTTCCTTCAAGATAAATATGGTAATCTATGTATCAATCCATGGGAAATTACTAGGACTTAAGAATACTTCATGTCTGTATTTAGCATGGGAAAGGCATGAAGGATAAGAGTTCAAAGATCCTGGAACATATCAATATTTCAAAGGAGGAGGTCTTGGAGGTCTTGAAAGACATAAAGATGGATAAACTGGTTCCCGAGGATGTTATAGGAAGCAAAGGAGGGGATTGCTGTGGCCCTGATAGGCATTTCTGTATAGTTATTAGCCACAGGTGATGCACTGGAAGACTGGGGGATTGTTAATGTTATGCCTTAAGCAGGATAAGCCAGGAACTACAGGGCATGAGCCTTACGTCAGCAGCGAGTAAAATATTGGAAGGATTCTGAGAGAGAGAGAGAGAGAGAGAGAGAGAGAGGGAGAGAGAGCAAGCTTATTTGCATTTTGAAAGGCAAATTGATTTGAGATGGTCAGCATTATTTTGTCCATGGAAATTTGTGTCTCATTAATTTGATTGTTTTTTTTTGAAGAAGTGACCAAAATGATTGATGAGGGTGAGGTGGTAGATATTGTCTATGTGGATTTTAGCTAAAAGGTCCAACATGACAGACTGGTCGAGAAGGTTAAATCCAGAAGGGAACCAAGGGGAGTTTGTCAGTTCAATGGAAAATTGACTTTGTGGTAGGAGGCAGAGGTTGGTAGTGGAGGGTTGCTTTTCAGATTAGAGGCCTTTTAATGGCAGTGTGCTGCAGGAATTGGTGCTGGTACTCAGTTGATTACCATATACTGTATATTAATAATATGAATGAGAATATAGATGGCATAATTAACAATTTTGTAGATAATGTTACTAAGTGGACAGTGAAAAATATTTTTCGAGGTTACAACAGAAACAACTGGGAAAGTGAAGAAAGAAATGGCAGATGGAATGCAACTCAAATGAGCAAGATGTTGAATTTTGGGAAGTTAAACCATTGCAGGACATACAAAGTGAATGGCAGGACCTTGAGAGGTGTTGTTGAACAGAGAGACATAGTGATACAAGTACATATGTAGTTCTATTCAAATAGTAACACAAGTAGACAGGGTGGCAAAGGTGGTATCTGGCATACTTGCATTCATCGATCAAGGCACAGAGTACAGGAGTGGGGATGTTTCCCAGGGCAGAGGTGTTTAAAACTGCCATAGGTTTAAGGTGAGAGGGAGAAAGTTTTAAGGGGATTTGAGAGGCAAGTTCTTTTATGAATTACTTTGCTTCCCCCACCTACTTTTTTGGTTCATTCCAAATATCGAAATTCTTTTGGTACCTAGAATGATTTGACAGAATAGGTGGTGGAAGCAGGCACACCTCCAACAATTAAGAGACATCTTGGCAGGTACTTGAGTGAGCAAGACACAGAGGGATATGCAGTTAATTCAGACAAGTAGGATTAGTATAGATATATTAGTTGACATAGATATGGTGTTTATATGCTGTACAATACTATGACCATCCAAGATGAAGCAACCCATCCACCAACCTAAGTAGTAATTTCCTCCATCAATGGTACATAGTGCGATAGTGATTACCATGTACAAAATACATTGCAGTTTTTTACTTGTTATTTAGCAAAAGCAGTTCCCAAACTCTCAACCTCTAACACCATCAACAAGGGCAACGTGAACATGTGAACACCATCTCAAGCAAGTTCCTACTTGTTAATATATCATAGTTCTTTAATTATCACTGGGTCTAAATCCTGGAAATCCCAGCAACACTGAAAACCATCACAAGCAGAATTATAGTAGTTCAAGGTGGGTTACCACCAACTTCTCAAAGGCAATTAGGGATAGACAATAAATTCTGATTTCGCAATGATCTTTGAAAATGAAAAACAACTTTAATAAGGTTAAAGCTATTTAATTGCTATTCAGTTACCCGACAGCAATTTTATCAGTGGAATGTAATTTTTATGTGTTGCTTCGAGGAAAAATAAAAATTTCTGTTCCTGGAAGTAGTGGCAACCTTTGTTCATACTATTAACAGTAAAACTTCTGAAGAACAGTAAACAAAATTAACAAGTCAAATACAGTGATACTTACATAAGTGAACAACATTTGATGACAGAGATAGGTTTTCAGGATACCATTAAAGCAGGGCAAGAGGGTAGCCGGAAGTTTTTGGAGAGGTCATATCCTAGATAAGGTATCCTACCAAGAGAAGAGCAAAAAGAATAAGACTTTGGTAACCAATTATCAGTCCTGAACAGCACATAAAAAAAAATAATTTCTAGATTTGTATGAAATAGAATAGGAAAGTGTAATTTTTCTTTACATAAAAACCCATGATACTAGGTAAATTTATAGCTATCTGAAAAATTGGAGATATTTGATTTATGCAATTTATTACACTGTTGATATTCAATACATTTCCCTCTTTGTATTGAGCAACAAAATTAATATCGATATACCTAAATATTGATTTCTGAATTTACAGCAAGTTCAGCTTGGAATCAAAGTCAGTGTTTTTGTTTGAAATTGCTAGTTAAGTAATGACTAGCTCTCTTTACTCTGTAGCCTAAATGAAAGCATTTAAAAGATTTTATGCTGTTTGTGATAGTCATTTGTTTGACTTGCAATATCATTCCAGTTGAAAATGTCCAAATGTACAAAAATACTCAGACATTTTTCCCCATTAAGCTTATTAAATGAACAATGAATTTTTCATATTAAATCTAGATTAAAAGTTAAAATGTTCCAATTCGGTTTATATGTTGGAGTCCAGAGAAAAATTAAATGACATTTTTCTTAACTCCCTATTTTAGAGTTCATCTTGTTTGCCACGCTAAACTATTAGCATAAGTTGCATGAAAATTAATTCAGCAAGATCCTGCAGACGGTTTATTAACAAGGAAAAAAAGGAAATATCTGTAATGGGCATTAAGGTCATTACATATACCAAACATTACTCCCAGCGTCAGGTACTGAAACATCTTCTATCCCCACAGTATTGCTTCTTATCCAACATCAATACAGGCACTTTAGGATCCAAATTACTAAACAAACTGCCAATTAAGCCTGCAGTCATTTGGTAGATTAGTGGCCACAGAGACTGATACAACATTTTCATCTGAGCCAATTATTTAAGTGTACTGTCCACCTCAATCCTTGAAGGTTTCAGAGAAAAGGCTGTTCTGTAACAGCTATAAAACAAATTCAAAACCAATAATGCAAGATTCTGCTCTTAAGATTGCCTACCTTGAGACTCTTTCAGAATGAATTTTGAATGACTGTGGAAAAGTTTTTTGAAGAAATCAGCAAAAAGTGTTTGTTCCTTTAAACCTTCAGCACAGGAGCATGTTGTGCAAACTTCCAGTGATTTCATCCTAACTAAATTTAAGCTAACACAATGCTGCATCAGGAAATAGTTTTAAGCAATGAACTGGGCATTTTTAACATGTGAAGCAGACAGTTTTGAAATAAAAGCATAGCCAACATCTATGCAAAACAACCTTTTTGTAATTGCTTCTATAGCACACAAAACCATGAAGCATATAAGAACAAAGGAACTCTTATTTACTTTACATCCTACACTTCCATTCATTTTGGAAAACTTCATTGCAAAATCTATTTTGGAAATAAATTTTGCTGATGACATTCCATATTGAAACAAAACAGCAAATACTGTTGTACTGTGCTCAATGAAGTTGTGCCTAACTTTTTTAACCATGATTTTGGTCACTAATTTTAATTGAACTGCTTCAAAATAGTGCTGAATTTTGTATGATTCATACGTGTGAAGAAATTCCTGGGACTTTGTTAAGAAAAAGAACACCAACGTTGCCAGAGCAATACTAAACAGTATTTTTGACATTGTCCCAAGAATGATAATGATGCTCTTCATTACCTAGTATTTACAGGATTGACTTGTTTTGAAAATGCAACTAAGGTGCAAGTGGGATTAGTTCGTTTACACTAAAAATATAGTTGCTCCCTCGTATTGCTAACTCTTCTCTTGTAAAAACATTCTTTAGCAGAAGAAACATTATGCTTTGGTAACACCGAAAAAATAATTTTCCTTAAAATACTTGGACAGCATTGGGAACAACACCCAAACAAGATTGGCTACAACACTTGGACAATATTGGCTACAATGGTAACAAGATGCACCATTCCATCCATATGTAATATGGTTTCCAAGAAAATTATTAAAGTTATGTATTAATCTTCTTCAACTATGGGCATTTCAACCAATGGAAGAGAATTGCCTTCCCTCTTTGTAGTGGTTATCTATCCTCCAGTCATTATAATTAATTGCATTTGTGTCATATTAGCAGTTGAAAGATTGTCTTTAGCTAGACAGGATTGAATCCATTTTCAGTCTGTGGGCTTGAATTATTCTATATGAGCAAATTTTAAAATCTGATCCTGCATTTTAGGGTTCTAAATCATTTAACCAATCTTGTAAAGGAATATAACCAATGTCCCAGTGATACTATAATTTAGTAATTTAAGAGCTATGGCAGATATTCCAAAGAAGCCTCATAAAATAAGAGATCCCAGTGGTTTGGACAACATCAACTACAGCACTACGAAGTTCTACTTTTTATTAAGCATTAAAAGCTTACTCTGTTAGGAATGAATTCAAAGGTCCCGAGTACTGTCAATTCATAATTGTTCTTACTTCAGTGAGTGTTGACAAGAACCTCTCTTTGTCAGTCAACAAATTTTCACTCTTTTACTTAGTATTTGTTTTGAATTTGGTGTACAATACAGATGTGGAAACAAATAGAAACATTTTACATAAAACTCAAGAGTCTGTATGATATGGAAGAATAACATCATAACTATCTCATTTCAGGTATCTGCCCCAATTTAACACTGTCTCTCATTGATGAGAATACAGTGCTGGTAAATATAGGCTCTGCTTTTCCACTCAGCTAGATCCCTGGCTCACAATTTGTCCCTCAACCTAAACTTATCTGGTCATTTACCTCATTGCCATTTATGAGACACAAATACCTATACTTTCCACGTCTGTAATTGAATCCTTAATTACTAAGGCTATTATGCTACTTTTCTTGCCCGCTGTAATTTTATAGCCAAGAATATTTAGTTTTGAATCATGCTTTGACTGAAGCCAACATTCCATCAAATTTATGGTGTTGTATTGTTCCATTCTAATAAATGTCTCCAGCACTCCAGCTTTAGCTCAAATGCTCTGTGTGTTGGCATATAAATACTGCAACCTGATCCATTATATTCCTCAATGCACTTAACCTTTTCATTTGCACATTTTCTTTTTTATTTCCCCTCAATCCTCCTACACAATCTTATTCTGATTTTTCTTAAAAAGCACATCTCCATAAGCCATCTTGAGCTTTCAGTTTGTTTTCTCACTCATTTGTTTCTCTCATGCTTAAACGCTCCCTTACTAATTCCCTGTACTTTCCCCCCCATGGAAATACTTAACAATTGGGATGTTTGAAGTATATCCCTCTGTCAAGTTTGCAAAGTGGTTAGCACAACTCTTTACAGTACCAATGACCTGGGTTCAATTCCCGCCACTGTCTGTAAAGAGTTTGTACGTTCTTGACATGACCACTTGGGTTTCTATCGGGTGCTCTGGTTTCTTCTCACAGTCCAAAGACATATCATTTGGTAGGTTAATTAGCGTCTGTAAATTGTCCTGTGATTGAGCTAGCGTTAAATCGGGGGTTACTGGGAGGCACGGATCGAAGGGTCAGAAGGGCCTAGTCCACACTGTATCCTCAATAAAATAAATAAATGACTGCCCTTCTCCTAAAAATTGTCTGGGGCGTGGGGGGTGGTCACAGAACATATTTCTGTATCATTTTTATAGCCAGCTAGCCAATTTGTACCTCTAATTTTCTCAAATCAAGTCATTGAGTGTTTACTAACCGGTTGCTTGCAAGGACTTTCTTCATAATTAAGAGTGTAGCTACTCAACCTGGAAAAACCAGCATTAAGGTCTTTTCTGTGACATCGCTGCCTGTGTGGATCATGATTTGCAACCTGTTGCGTTCCATTTTCATAGACTACCGACCTTTTCTGTTTATCAGTGTTTGGAGTACAGCATACGATTCAGCACATCATGTGCAAAACAAGGATATCCACTTGTTCCATGATTGCTGTTGAATGCACTCCCTTGTAGCCCTGTCTCTGCTTGCATCATAAGCATTAAATCAGTTGGATGAGATCAGATCCACAGATACTCCTGATTACTGGGTAATTGCCTTTCTCGTCCTTTGCCAGATCAGAGCTGACTCAGGTGCAGAGGCTTCAGTCATTTTAATAAAATAGGGAAAGTACATTTATTTTTAAGCATTTTGTTTTAATGTTCTTCACAATTTCTAAGTGTTTAATGAACATCTTAATTTTTAAAACTATAATTATGATTGTAGTATTTTTTAATATCTGAATGTCAGTGACATTAAGAAAAGCCTTTAAAAGAAATGTGAAAACAAAAGTGAGAAATTTGAAACCTTGGCATCATGTAGCAGCAAGTAATTGTACGTCGGCAAGTGCAAAGGTTAACTACAACATTCTAGTTAGAACAAAGGGCAGAAGTTCTGAATGTCCTCAAGTTTTCACAAGGAAATTAAAGTGAGAAGTGTGTTGGAATAGTTAAGTCTAAAGCTAACAGATGCATGAAAGAGGGTTTTAGCACTAGATGGTTTTTTAGTGGGTTAAAATTTAGCAAAGATACAGAACTGGGAATTGTGATAGCATTCTGACAGGCTGCAGAGGATCGTAAATTTAGTCTGCTCCATCTTGGGTACTAGCTGACAAAGTACCCAGGACCTCTTCAGGAAGCGGTGTCTCAGAAAGGCAGCGTCCATTATTAAGGAACCGCAGCACCAAGAACATGCCCTTTTCTCATTGTTATCATCAGGTAAGAGGTACAGAGGCCTGAAGGCGCACACTCGGCAATTCAGAAACAGCTTCTTCCCCTCTGTCATCTGATTCCTAAATGGACATTGAACCCATGAACACTACCTCACTTTTTAAATATATATTAATTATGTTTTTGCATGATTTTTAATCTATTCAATATACATATACTGTAACTGAATTATTTATTTTTTTCTTCTATATTATGTATTGCATTGAACTGCTGCTAAGTTAACAAATTTCACAACACATGCTGGTGATAATAAACCTGATTCTAATTCTAACATCTGATTAATAAACACCAGCGCAGAACAATAATACTGTTCAATGACTTAAGATTGATTAACACAGATGTATAAAAAAATTGAATAAAGCAAAATAATTCTATATTAAAAGGAATGTTCAATAGATTCTTCACATATACTGTTCAGTATTGTTTCATTTTCATCCATAACATTTAGATAGTTCCTTCCAAAATTTCTAACATCATTTGCTTTGCAACTTGCTGGACTATAGACTTGAGATGGACATTTGTTTTCTCCCTCTGCCTAGAATCAGAGTGCTTGTTGAATTGCCTTTAGTTTCACATGGATTGTCTAGGAATTTACTCTTCTGTCTTCTGAGGATATCCATGATGAAATGCTCAGTGGAAATCAATACCATGTTTCATTTATACTTGATACCTAAGCCTTTTACTTGCGTTTTAATATATCCGTTTGTCCTAAAGGTAAAGTTTGGTTAAAGGCCAGTTTGTTTTTATTTAATATAAAAGCTTGACAAACCATATTTCCATCATATGATTGCAAATTTTTGTGAGAACATTACCGAGAATTGCTTTGGCCACTTTGATTTAACAGAGCCAGTATTAGCAATACTAGTTTACCTGAGACAGGTTTTCATAGTAGTAACTCTGACAGTGATAAAAACAAAACCATTAGAATAATTTTCCATCTGATAGGATATTGCATAATAACTGTGTTTCATCGGTGCGTTAAGCTGTTATAACATCAGAGAGTGATTAAGCAGATGTCTAGCTTCTGGCAGCTGTAGACCTATGATCTGCCATTTAGTTTAGCCTGGTGGAGAAGAAATGAAGTATGGCTTGAAAGTATAACTAAGCAGTTGTGTTTTTGAACAGACTGGCTTAGGCACAAGTCAAGTTTAATTTTGATCAAATACAGAACTATTCAGATAAATCAGAATCTAATGGAAACGTTACTTTTCAAATAGATTTTTTAATTATTGGTATTTCACAATATTCAGCAACTGTTTAATGCAGCAATGTCTTCAAAGCTCTTTGATTTTTTTGCCAGCATTGCTTGGAAATTTACTTTAGAAATTCATAGAATGGACATCAGGAAGTACATATTTTACTTAAAGGAAAAGTTGTAGATGTTGAAAACCTGAAATAAAACAGAAAAAGTTGAAAATACTCAACTGCCCAGGCAACATTACTAGACAGAGGAACAAAGTTCCTCTTTTAAGGTGATGATCTTTTAATAGGAATTGAGAGAAAATGTCTCAACATTTTGCTCTTTTCCATAGACTGGCCTGCTGAGTTCTTCCAGCATTTTGTGTGTGTAGCACTGACTTAACCCATTTCCTTTTCTCTGGATAACAGTTACTTAGAGTTATTGAGTCAGTTGGCACAGAAATAGGCCTTTCAGCCTGATTCAGCCTGACCAAGTTTCTCAGCTAATCTAGTTCCATTTGGCCCATATCCCTCAAAACCTTTTTCTGTTACCTTCCCTATTTATATTTGAGTTTCTTTTTAATGTATTTATTTTTTGGATCAAAGGTATATGCAATGTTTATTTTATACAATTGTACTGCCTTTACTAATCCCACTTAGACCATAAGACCTAGGAGCAGAAATGAGCCATTCAGCCCTTCGAGTCTGCTCTGCTGTTCCATCATGGATGATTTATTATCCCTGTCAACCCCATTCGCCTGACTTCACCCCATAACCTTAGATGTCCTGTTTTATCAAGAACCTATCAACTTCCACCTTAAGTATACCCAATGACTTGTCCGGCACAGCCATCTATGACAAAGAATTCCACAGATTCAATATCAACTTATAACAGAAAAAAAATGCTAATAAACAAACTACTGGGGCTTTTTTTTTAGGTTGTAACTGATAGACAAAAGACAGGCAGTGGATGCAGAGTGTTAAGTTTGATTGGGTCTTTGGCTCAGTATCTGAATGCTTAGACCATAGAGATAGGAGCAGAATTAGGCCATTTAGCCCATCAAATTGGCTTCCCCATTTCATCATGGCTGATCCTGGATCCCACTCACTCCCATATACCTGCCTTCTCACCATATCCTTTGCTGCCCTGACCGATCAGGAAACAATCAACTTCCACCTTAAATATACCCCAGGACTTGGCCTCCTCCCCAGTCTGTGGCCGAGCAATCCACAGATTCACTACTCTCTGGCTAAAAAAAAATTCCTCCTTCCCTCTGTTCAAATGGTTGTCCCTCAATTTTGAGGTTGTGCCCTTAGTTCTTGATACCCCCAACATAGGAAATATCCTCTCCACACTCAGTCTATCTAATCCTTCCAACATTCGGTAGAGTTCAATGAGATCCTCGTGCATTCTTCCAGTGAGTACAGGCCCAAAACTGCCAAACATTCCACATATCTTAACCCCTTCATTCCCAGAATCATCCTCGTGAACCTCCTCTGGACTCTCTTCAGTGACAACACATCCTTTCTGCAAACACCCTGATTCCTCAACAATACCTGCCCTTCCATCTATCTTCGCATCATTTGCAAACATAGCCACAAATCCATCAGTTCCTTCATCCGAATCATTGACATACAACGTGAAAGGAAGTGAACCCAACCCCTGTGGCACTTCACCAGTGCCCGGCAGCCAATCTTTTATCCTTTCTCAAATCAAATCAGGTTTAATTATCATTCAAACCATACATGGATATAATCACATAAGGCAGGATTCCTCTGTGGTCAAGGAGCATAACAACTAGCAAGAGAGAGAGAGAGAGAAAAAACAAACATCATTACCCAAGAAAACGCACATATAGTCCAAGTCTCTGAGCGACTTGCAAATGGATGGTACAGCTCCCGGCAATCCAGTCTGTCATTCCACCAGTCAAACACCGGAGGGCAGCACAGATGGGAGAGGCCAGCTCCCAACCGAGCACAGGCTTGAGGCCTAGTCCTCACTACAACCAAGGCCATGCTGCTGTTTCATCACCTGTCACACCACCAAATAGGGGAAACAGGCCTGTGACATCCCATATTATCAATGTCCAACAGGGTCTTGTGATTGAAAGACAAACATCCAAGACAGCCACATATGGTTACACTGCATGCTGCTTTTGCACACCAACTCGATGTCTTCAAGGAGCAGGCAGCAGCCAGGTCAGTTCCTCTGAACCCTCTCTGGTCTGACCTCCACCTTCTTCTCTGATTGACCGCTGGTTTTTCCTTCACCCGGCCACCCACCAGCTTCTCTTTCTCCCGGCTGTTTGCCAGATACTCCTTCACTTGGTCACCCGCCAGCTTCTCTTCCTCCCAACCAAGTGCCAGCTTCTCCTTCTCTGACTTGACCATCAGCTGCTTCGATACCTCAGCCAGCAGCCCTGAACAATGAACAGTTCACTGATGTGGTAGATCTGCTGTACCCATTGTTCTTGGAGTCCAATGCAACTGTATTGCCACTGAGTTTGAATGCATCTTACGGGAAGTCCAAGTTCTAGTACCTTTCCCAGCAATTCCATGGGTTCTTTTTTTTTAAGCAGTCTCAACTGCGGCACGTTGTCAAAAGCCTTCTGAAAATCCAAGTAAACACCATCCACTGACACTTCTTTGTTTAAATTACCTGTTACTTCCTCAAAGAATTACAACAGATTTGTCAGGCAAGGTTTCCTCTTTAGAAAACAACACTGACTTTGGCCTAATTTATCATGTGTCTCCAAGTATCCAACATCCTTCCAACCACTATAGGTCAGGCTAACTGGTCTATAATTTCCTTTCTTGTGCCTCACTCTCTTCTTAAAAAGTGGAGAGATATTTGCAATTTTCCAGTCATCGGGAACCATTCCAGAATCTACTGATTCTTGAAAGTTCATTGTATAAGGCATCCTCAGTCTGTTCAGCTATCACATTCAGAACCCTGTGGTGTAATCCATCTAGTCAGGTGACTTAACTATCTTCAGACTTTTGACCTTTCCAAGCACCTTCTCCTTAATAATAGCAACGACAAACACTTCTGTCCCCTGACACTCTCACATGTCTGGCACTCTGCTAGTGTCTTCTGCTAATGCTTTTTAATTTTGTCTGCCATTTAAATTTGTCCCCCATTACTACCTCTCCAGCATCATTTTCCAGCAGTCCAATATCCACTCTCATCCCTCTTTTACTCCTTAAATATCTGAAAAACATTTTGTATCCTCTTTTATGTAATTGCACAGCTTACCTTCATATTTCATCTTTTCTCTATTGCTTTTTAGTTGCCTTATATTGGCTTTTGAAAGCTTCCTAATCCTCTTCCTACTAACTTTTGCTATATTATATGCCCTCTCAGGTGCTTTTATGCTGTCTATGACTTCCCTTGTTAGCCACTGTTGCTTCATGCTCTCTTTAGAATACTTATTCATCTTTGGGAAGTATCTTTCCCACGCCTTCAGAATTTCCCCCAGAAACACCAGCAATTGGTGTTCTGCCATCATCCCTGCTAGTGTCCCATTCCAATCAACTTTGGCCAGCTCCTCTCTCTTGCCTCTGTAATTCCCTTTACTCTACTGTAATACTGATACATCTGACTTCATCTTCTCTCTCTCAAACTGCATGGTGGGTTCTAGCATATTATGATCACTGCCTCCTAAGAGTTCCTTTACCTTAAGCTCCCTAATTAAATTGGGTTCATTACACAACACCCAATCCAGAATTGCTATTCCTCTAGTGGGTTCAACCACAGGCTACTCTAAAATGCCATCTCATCGGCATTCTACAAATTTCCTTTCTAGAAATTCAACACCAACCAGATTTTCCCAATCTACCTGCATATGGTAATCTCCCATGATTACCAGAACATTGTCATTTTTACATGCCTTTTCTATCTTCCTGGCTGCTGGTAGGGGGCCTCTATATAAATTCCATCAGGGTCATTTTACCCTTGCAGTTTCTTATCTCTATGCACAAGGATTCTACATCTTCTGATCTTGTCATCACTTTCTAAAGATTTGATTTCATTTTTTACAAATAGAGCTACCCAATCTGCTCTGCAAACCTGCTTGTCCTTTCCATATAATGTGTATGTATCGTTGGATATTAAGCTCCCAATTATTTATTGGTCCATTGCCCATCGCTTTATATGCCTTGTTGATTCAAGTGTTCATCAGAATACTTAATAAATGCAGTGAATGTACCCATCTCCACCACCCATTCAGACAATGTGCTCCAGACTTCAAGCACCTACTAGGTGAAAAAAATCATGCTCAGATCTCCTCTAAGTATTTTACTAACCTGTGTCCACCAGCTTTAGACATTACTGCTGGGGGGAAAATAGTTGAGGATAAATTTATAATAATGGGTAATTTTACAATTTTTAAACATTTCACTGTTCCATTTTTTAATGGTAAAAGGACAAAATTGTAGTTAATAACAAAGCATATTTCATATTGTATACTTCTTTTTTTAATTAACTTTTTTTTCTTCTGATTCTTTTGTGATTATATGCCCCTTCTCAGCATTTCTTCATACCTATTATTTGTATTGCATCAAGAATTGCAAATTAAAGACATTAAATTGGCTGATTGTCATTTTAGGTTTCCCGAGGTTGTAAAATGTGCTTTATAAATGCCAGTTTTTCATCTTCTGGCAGAAATAGTGGTCCTTTCCCTTGTGAGAAGAATGCAATTAATTAAGTTGAAATTTGGGAAGTTAGTGGCATGATAATTAATACAGCATTAATTCACTTCCAAAAAATGTTGTCGAAAACTGGTTCATTACTTATTTTTAAACCAGTCATTCGTTGAACCCATAAGGGGTATTCAAGAGGTTATCATGTGACAAGGCAAATTGATTTAATATTTAATCAGGTAAATTGAGAATTATAAGGTTTAGATTTTAGTTCAGATTATGCTGCTCTTTTCAATGTGTCCACACTAATTAAATCTCTGCATGTCTTACTTCTAGTATTTGTAGGTGAAAATGCCAGCCCTATTCCAGAAACCAACATTGGTAGTCGGATGCTTCAGACCATGGGATGGATTCCTGGCACAGGCCTTGGACCAAATGGCAATGGGATTGCTGAACCTATGAAAGCTTTATGGCGACCAAAAGGGGTTGGACTTGGCTTCTGCTGACAGACAGTTATTCAATTTAATGGAAACTATACGCATATCATTCGAAGTGACTTCAACTAGCCTTTGCTCAAGAAAGCTCAAAACATCTATTTCTATAGTGACAAATGGACATCTCAATAATGTGATTATTAATTGTTTTGAAATCAACACATGCTTTTTTCTGATCAGAGTTAATGTTGATGTACTGTATTAATTATAATTGAGGATTCCAGATATTAGGAAGTGATTTTCATTGTTGTACATCAATACACAAGTTCAAAGTTTTTGCAGGTACTAATTCTATCTCATCCAAAGTGTGGTGTCTGAAAGAAGAGGCAACAGATGTGAATTTATTGTGAAATTTGGCAGTGCAATGCCTCTTCCAATACCCATGATATGAATATCTCTGTATGATTTGTAAGTTTGTTATTATGTTACCACTGCTGTGCTTCAATTGAAAAGATGATGAAATAGATGTTGAGAAATGTGATAACAGTTCTGCAACAAGCAACTCGGACCTAGCAGTTCAGAAATGATTTTCAGTGGCTGCATACTATCTGTAAGCCTTTTGTTTTTGTTCAAGTAAATTTATTTTAAATTCAACATTCGATTTCTTTAATGTCCAAAAATATTATGTATGTTCTCCAAAACTGAAAGGACTTTATTAACATAACAAAATGTCATTGAATAGATCCCATAGTATTAAATATATCATTTTCTAAAATACAATTTATCTGAGATTCCAGTTAGTGTGTAGATATCAGGTTTTTTAATGAAATATTCTGTCTTGCTATATCACTTACACTTAAAAATAAGCCATGTATTGCCGTGACATAAGCTCTTAGTGCTGAGCCACATTTGGATGAACAGTGAGTATTGTTGTGATAATAATCAGAATCAAAATCAGGTTTATTATCATTGACCTGTCATGAAATTTGTTATTTTGTGGCAGCAGTATAGTGCAATATGTAAAAAAACTAAAAGTTACAAATACAAATATTAAAGTGTAAAAAAAGAACAAGATAGTGAGGTAATGTTCATGGGCTGTTCAAAAATCTGAAAGCAAAGAAACAACTTTCATGCTTTCATCTATTGAAAGAAAACCAGGGTACAGCAGATTACTAAACTTATGATTGAATCAGGTTAATGTACTAAGTTTTAGTAAACAGAACTGGTTTAGTATTTGTTCTCAGATTGTCTTTCTAAAACCTTAATGCAATTTAGCCTCAGCATTTTACATACATATTGCCTCCCATCTCTCTAAGCAGGCACTTGATGGCTCATCCATCCATTACTTTCTTCTGCAGTTTGTAGCAAATAACCTCCTTTAAATCTCTATATGGCATTAAATTTAAGATATATATTTTTTTAAATATGAATGCCTGGTAACCATCTAAGTACCACTAATCATTTTTGCTCCTATACAGATGCTGTCCTAGGGTTGAGAGTTGTTATCTTACTTAGTATTTTAAGCTTGGACTAGATAATTTATTTTAAAAAGTATCATTGTTTGTATCAAAATTGTACCCTTCAGTTGATGGTTTGTTACTTCTATAGTAGTAGTTACCAGTTGATGAAGTATATTAAACTTCATTAACAGGCTAGGCAAGCTAGGGCTACTTTTGCCTTTCTTAAAGTAAGCAGCAGTTATCATTTGAAGGGTGACTTACATTACATTCTATGTTCTAATATGAGATCAGTGTAATCCCATCTATGTCAAAAGCCTTAATTGCACAACTCTGCTTCATGACAAATCTTAAAACAATCAGGAACTATTAGGTCATTGAGCTGAAGAATGCAATAGGAAAGATAAAGGGAACCTGCTCTCCATTTTAAATTAACCTGAGAATGAGCATATTTTTATTGCTTCAAAAGCTGTCATTTTGCTTTCTGTGAGAAGTAACAGATTACTTACAAGCAGTTCTAATGTACAGAAATGGCATCACTGAAGCATTGCTAAGTACATTAGATATGAATGGGGAAAAACTGCTTAAAACAATATTTATTATTATTATCTGAATTTATAATTAAAAGGGGGACAAGAATTATTGCTGGAATGGACAATTGCATAATTTACCAAAATCAGTGTAGCTTGATTAACATATATAATTGACAATTATATTTTTCTTGTCCTTTCAATGTATTAAAGCAGCCACTGATCAGATATTATAGCTTACCTCCCACAATACAATAAGAGTCAGATCCAATTTTATTAGCAACAGTGTGCTGGAGAGAAGGCTTGGCATCTTGTAGTTTTGGATTTGCTGTTTACGTGGAATATTCTGAAAATGACTTTTAACAATCAATTCCTGTAGTGCTCAGGGTTCAGTCAAAAATTACAATTAACTATTATGGGATTTATCAAACTTGTGTTTTACGCTGTGTGTATTTGTACTTGCTTCTAGTTTTAATGTGCATTGATAAAATATCCACTTACCACAAAACAATCTAAGGTTTGAACAATCAGATCTACTTTTTTTTTACAACAATGTTAATTTTCAGTGTAATTTCCCTGCATCAATTATTTGAGAGATTGGTTATTAGAATGGCCAGCAGTTTAACTCTGTATAAAACACCCTGTGAGATTGGGAAGCTCTTACCTGATATTCTATAAACAGATAAATAAAGAACATCTCACAATCTTTTTGTGTGATTATTTTAATTTTCTTTTTGTATTCACTACCTTGTATATTTTTTAATTTATTGGCCCGTGCCTCACAAAACTAGTCAAACTTGCACTAAAATGTCGAAAGGAACAAATCTGTATTGCATGCTATGTGTATTATTTTGTCGCACTTAATACTCTTAAAACTAAGCTGAAAATAAGGCTTTTTAAAGTTTTTGGTCAATTATATTCATGAGACCACACTTGGAGTATTGTGTACAGTTTTGGGCTCCTTATTTTAGAAAGGATATACTGTCATTGGAGGAGGTTCAGGCGGTTCTCAAAAATACTTCCAGGAATGAAAGGGTTACCATATGAGGAACATCTGGCAGCTCTTCGGCTGTATTCCCTGGAGTTCAGGAGAATGTTAAAAGGCCTGAATAGATTAGGTATGGCAAAGTTACTTCCCATGATAAGGGAGTCTAGGACAAGAGGACACAACTTCAGGATTGAAGGAGTCCATCTAGAGCAAAGATGCGGAGAAATTACTTCAGTCAGAGGGTGGTAAATCTGTGGAATTTGTTGCCATGAGCAGCTGTGGAGGTCAAGTCATTGGGTGCATTTAGGGCAGAGATAGATAAGTTCTTGATTAGCCAGGGCATCAAAGGGTATGGGGAAAAGGCAGGGGAGTGGAGATAACTGGAAGAATTGGATCAGCCCACGATTGAATTGCAGAGCAGACTCAATGGGCTGATTGGCCTACTTCTCCTATATCTTATGGTTTTATATTACATAGAACCTGACCACTGAGCACAATTGCAATCAGTAAATATTTCTGATTGGGTTTTTAAGATATTTTCACATATTTAACATTTAGCTAGCACCACAGAATGAGATAAGTGACAACTTTAAATATGCCTTTATGGGTTAATTCTATTTCCATACAAATTAGATCAACAAATCATTTAACAATACAATGCAGGTTAAAGTGTAATGGCTACAGAGAGAGTGTAGTGTGGCTAAACGATAAAGGTGCAACATCATAACAAGATAGATTGTGAGGTTTTAAAGGGGTTTTATCATACTAGCAAACCATTCTATAGCCTTTTAACAGTGGGGTAGAAACTACCATTGACCGAGGTAATGATTTCAGGCTTTTGTACTTTCTGCCCAGTTAAAGAGGGGAGAAAAGAGAATGTCTAGGATAGGTGGAATTTGTGTTTATGTTGGCCCCTTTACTGAGGCAGCAAGAAGTATAGACATAGTCCATGGAGGGAAGGCTACCTTCTGTGATGTGCTAAGCCATGCCCACAATGCTATACAGTGTTTTACAGTCACGTGCAGAACAGTTCCCAAACCAGACAATTATGCATAGAGAGAGGATGCTTTCTGTGGTTCATCAATAATAATTGGTGAGGGTCAATAGGGACATACCAGGTTTCATTTCCCTCCTTAAGAAGCAGAGGCATTGGTGATGATCACGACCAGGAATATGAAGCTCGCTGTCCTCGCAATCAAAACACAATTGGCTGGAGCACATGCTCCGCCTGCCTCCTTAAGTTCATAATCAGCTCTCTTGTTTTGCTGACAGAGGACAGTTCTCACGACACCATGTCAAGCTTAGCACGCTAGCACAGTGGTTAGCACAATGCTTTATAGTACAGGTTCGATTCCCACTAATGCCTGTAAGGAATTTGTAAGTTCTCCCCATGATCACGTGTGTTTCCTCCGGGTGGTCCAGTTTCCTCCCACAGTCCAAAGGTGTACTGGTTAGTAGGTTATTTGGTCATTTAAGTTGTCCTGTGTTTAGGCTAAGATTAAATTGGGGGACTGCTGGGAGGCGTGGCTCAAAGGGCCAGAAGGGCCCACGGCGCACTGTATCTCAATATCTAAAAAGATAAACAGACTCATTGTTATTTGGGATGTGGATCACTGGGAGTTAGAGAAGAATCTGGCCATGCAGTCATGAGTGTATTAGGGGGCTAAAGGTAGAAACTTACATAACCATATATATAAAACCACATAACAATGACAGCATGGAAACAGGCCATCTCGGCACTTCTTGTCTGTGCCGAACACATACTTTCACCTAATCCCACTGACCCGCACTCAGCCCATAACCCTGCATTCCTTTCCTGTCCATATACCTATCCAATTTTAAATGACAATACCGAACCTGCCTCTACCACTTCTACTGGAAGCTCATTCCACACAGCTACCACTCTGAGTAAAGAAGTTCCCCGTCATGTTACCCTTAAACTTCTGCCCTCTAAGTCTCAACTCATGTCCTCTTGTTTGAGTCTCCCCTACTCTCAATGGAAAAAGCCTATCCACGTCAACTCGATCTAACCCCCTCATAATTTTAAATACCTCTATCAAGTCCCCTGTCAACCTTCTACGCTCCAAAGAATAAAGACCTAACTTGTTCAATCTTTCCCTGTAACTTAGGTGCTGAAACCCAGGTAATATTCTAGTAAATCTTCTCTGTACTCGCTCTATTTTGTTGACATCTTTCCTATAATTCGGTGACCAGAACTGTACACAATACTCCAAATTCAGCCTTACCAATGCCTTGTACAATTTTAACATTACATCCCAACTCGTATACCCAATGCCCTGATTTATAAAGGCCAACATACCAAAAGCTTTCTTCACCACCCTATCCACATGAGATTCCACCTTCAGGGAACTATGCACCATTATTCCTAGATCACTCTGTTCTTCATTCTTCAATGCCCTACCATTTACCATGTATGTCCTATTCGGATTATTCCCACCAAAATGTAGCACCTCACGCTTACCAGCATTAAACTCCATCTGCCATCACTCAGCCCACTCTTCTAACTGGCCTAAATCTCTCCGCAAACTTTGAAAACCTACTTCATTATCCACAACACCTCCTATCTTAGTGTCATCTGCATACTTACTAATCCAATTTACCACCCCATCATCCAGATCATTAATGTATATAACAAACAGCATTGGACCCAGTACAGATCCCTGAGGCACACAACTAGTCACCGGCCTCCAACCTGACAAACAGTTATCCACCACTATTCTCTGGCATCTCCCATCCAACCACTGTTGGATCCATTTTACTACTTCAATATTAATACCTAATGATTGAACCTTCCTAACTAACCTTCCATGCGGAACCTTGTCAAAGGCCTTACTGAAGTTATGGAGCACCATTGTTTGGAATAATTGTCATGGTTTTGCTGCCTTTCTGAACTGAAGTCTATTATCAGGAAGTGAAGAATCAGAATCAATATCACCAGCATATTTTGTGAAATTTGTTGTTTTCTGGCAGCTGTACATTACAATACATTAAAATAAAAATTATATTGTGAGAAATATATATAAAATATTAAATAAGTAGTGCAAAAAGAGAGGGGAAAATTAGTGAGGTAGTGTTCAAGGGTTCAATGTCCATCCAGAGACCTAATAGTGAAGGAAAAGAAGCTGTTCTTGAAACATTGAGTTTGTGTCTTCAGGCTCCAGCATCTCCTTCTCGATGGAAGCAGTGAAAAGAGGGCATGGCCTGGGTGATGGGGGTCCTTAATAATGGATGCTGAATTTTTAGGCCATCGCCTTTTAAAGGTGTTCTCGTTGCTGGGGAAAGGATAGTGGTCATGGAGCTGCCTGTGTTTACATCTTTCTGTAGCTTTTTCCGAACCTGTGCAGTGACCCCTCTATACCAGACAGTGATGCAACCACTCTCCACAGTACATCTGTAGACATTTGTATCTTAACGTATCTTAAACTCCTAATGAAATATAGCCACTGTTGTGCCTTTCTTGTAACCCCACCCCCCTTTCTGAAATCGAAAATCAATTCATTGGTCCTATTGATTTTGAATGCAACGTTTTTGTTGTGACACCACTCAAGCTATCTTGCTCCTATATGCCTCCTCGTCACCATCTGAAAATCTGCCAACAATAGTTGTGTCACCAGCAAATTTATAGATGCATTTAAGCTGTGCCAAGGCACACATGCATGGGCATAGAAAGAGCAGTGGGCTAAATTTGCATCCTTGAGGTGCGCCAGTATTGATTGTCATTGAGGAGGAGATGCTATTTATGATCCATACAGACTGTGGTCTCCCAGTGAGGTTCCAGTTGCAGAGGGAGGTAGAGAGGCCCAGGTTTTGGAGCTTTTTGATTAGAACGGATGGTGTGATTGTGTTGAATGCTGAGCTGTAAGCAATACACAGCAGCCTGACGTAGGTATTACTAATGAGGTGATAGACAAATTGCAGTGGAAGGGAGAGTAAAAAAAATCAGTTGCAGAATATGATGTGTTTTCTTGGAATTATAGTATTGAAAGCAGAGTTGGAGTCAATAAACAATTGTATGAAATAGATATTTCCTGTCCAAATTCTCCAGAGAGGAGTGTAGGGCCAGGGAGGTGGTGTCTGTGGTAGGCAAATTGAAGTGGTCCAATGTTGTCCGGAAAGCTGGAATTAATGCACACAGCAGGAGGAAGGCAGCAGAAGTGGTGGACTATCCAACAAACAGTGCAAAGGATTGTCTTGGATGTTTTTATTGTGATTCTCGAAGCACTGAATGAAATTCCATTAGGTAATCATGCTCAAGTATATCAGGAATATTTATAAAGAAAAATGCAGAATACCAGAACACTGTTTGCATTATTTCATTACAGAAATTTGAACAGAAACATTGGATTTCTGATTGTGCCCAAAACAGAATCTTTGCCTCATTTACTTTTGAAAATATTGTTAGAATACCAACTCATAATAATCTAGCCATATAGATACAACCCACACAATCAAAATGCTGGTGGAATGCAGCAGGCAAGGTAGCATCTATAGGAAGGTGCACTGTCGACGTTTCGGGCTGAGACCCTCCGTCAGGACTAACTGAAAGAAAAGATAGTAAGAGATATGAAAGTGGCAGGGGGAGGGGCTCTTCTTTCAGTTAGTCCTGCTGAAGCGTCTCAGCCTGAAATGTCAACTGTACTTCTTCCTATAGATGCTGCCTGGCCTGCTGCTTTCCACCAGCATTTTGTGTGTGTTGCCTGAATTTCCAGCATCTGCAGATTTCCTCGTGTTAGCCATATAGATGTAGACAGAGAAAGGGTCGCCCACTGAATATTACATTCAATTACATTAGCAGATAGAATGCTAAATCTTCATTTGAAGCACTGTTGAAAATCTGGATATTCTGTAATCAGAAAACATTTGGTGTCTGGATTTTGCAGTCAGTTGCAAAACAAAATGAGACCCTTTTCTGATGTTGCCAGATCCAATGCTTTCTTCCAAGTCAGGTGTAGATTTTACTTTTCAACTTTGATTACTTTCAGGTTTCAATGCTTGGGGGATCTCTGATCTATGGTAACCCTGCCATGACTGAAAAATAGATATTAATATAGAGACTAAAATACCTTCCTTAGAAGTGGAATAAAGACTATTTATAGTTTTAAAATAATACATCTGAAATAATAAAGAAATGAGAGAAAGAAAAGGAGCAAAACTGTGTTAAAGATGCGAAATGCTGGCTAGAACTCTTTGCTGGAATCTGAATTCAAATATAAAATGCTGGAAGTGCCTAACAGATCAAGCAGTATCTGAAAAAAAAATCTGAGTTAATATTACAGGTGGATAACAATGCAGTAGAACTGGCTAGGGAAAAAATGAGCTATCTGAAATAGCTGAATAGTTGACAAAAGATGCATAGGGTGTAACTCGGGACCACTGGCTATTCTGCAACTGCAAAATACCCAGTTTCACTACTGTCAGGATCACTTGGCTCCAGTCCTCATTACAAAATAAACTCAATTCTGGAGATGAGTTAAGAGTGACAGCTCTTGATATCAAAGCCGTATTTGTTCAGTGTGGAACAGAGGAGAATTGCTAAAATTAAAATAAATTCTGATGAGGGGAAATCTATCAACTCAGTCATTCTAGAAAGAAAGATATGTTTGACAGCAAGGTCGGTTATCTCAGCCCGAGGATATTGTAGTTAGTCAGTACAGCATCATGGACCAACCACATTATGATGATTCTTCAAAGTAAAGTCCAAAATTTTACTGATAGACAATGTTATCATATTTTATCACCATTTCTCACATAATAAAACACTTTTTTCTCCAGCAGCAATAAGGCCTGAACAATAATCAGCCTTGTTCTGTTAGAAATAAGTAGCATTGTAAATAATGGCCAACCTCAACAAGAGAGACACATCAATCAGCATCTGGGAGGCCACTGTTGACAAAGAACTTAACACGACCAGCTCCACAAATATAGTGATCTAAAGAATAGGTCAGAACCAGGGATTCCATCGTAAGTGACTCACATCTATGACTGTCAAAGCGTTGTACCCATTTAAAAGCAGGAAGTCATGAGGGTGTTGGAATATTCAGGACTTCCCTAGATAAGTGTAACTCCAGCAGCTCTCAAGGAGCTTATCACCATCCAGGACAAATCAGCTAGCCTGATTGACATTCCATTAACTACTATTTTAAGATCACGTATTTACTGTGTCTCTATGTATAACCTCAACATACACAATACAGATTTACCAAGGCTTTTCAACAGGACTTCCACTACTTTGAATGACAGAGACAATATGAACAGTCCAGTGCCCTCCAAGTTGCACACAATCCTTACTTTGAAACTTATCCGTTTCGTCTTCACGAGGTCAAATTCCTGGCACTCCTTACCTAGTACCACTCTGAGAGTACTTTCTCCACAAAAAGTGCAATACTTCCAGAGTCTAGCTCAGCACCATGGATCAAAACGAATGCTGATCTTGCAAGTTATGCCCTCATTGCATTGTTGTGAAAATATTTCACAGTACAGGTGACTGGAATTAAAAAGATCTACAGACCTGCTCCTGAATAGTCAATGCCTGAAAGCCTTGCATCTCAGCCTCTTCCTCTTCATCCATCTTTGCTCTAAAACTTGCCATATGTATAGGTACTCCTAAATATTAAATAATTAATTCTGCTGGGGAGTGCCAGACTAAGTTTGCTCAGGTTAGTCGGGATGTGGAGTATTGTTACTGCCTTATAACTAAATGAATTAAAAAGTCATTGCCAAGGTTTCCACCCGTCTGGGATTTCAGCAGGCTGTCCCTTTAACACAGCTAGAATCTAAGTGTTAGCAAACAAGCAATAGAGCCAGGTTTTAACTGGGACAATCTAGCTATTAGTGGAAATCACAGCTATCATTTGCATGTAATTTATATTGTTGCACCCTCTTCAGGCTCAGTTAGGTATAGAGTTAGATGTATCAAAGAGCAATTGCAGTGTTATTCAAAAGTAAAACAGGAGCAAGTGATTTGCTCACATTTTTCAGGTGTTCCTTGAGAGCTGGGCTGTGGAAGTCATTCCTGATGTCTCCTTCGAGTAATAAAAGAAATCCCTTCCCTTTCCCTTTTCTTCCATTCCCTAGTCTGGCCTCTTATGTCTTCTCCTCACCTGCCTATCACCTCACCCTGGTATACCTCCTTCTTCCCTTTCACCCATGATCCACTCTCCTCTCCTATCAGCTTCCTTCTTCTCCAGTCCTTTACTTTTCCCATCCACCTGGCTTCTCCTATCGCCTTCGAACTAGTCCTCATTCCCCTCCCCCCCCCCACTTTTTTCTTTCTGGATTCTTACCCCCTTCCTTTCCAGTCCTGAAGAAGGGTCTTGGCCTGAAATATTGACTGTTTATTCATTTCCAGAGATGCTGCCTGACCTGCTGAGTTCCACCAGCATTTTGTGTGTGCTGCACTTAATACAACCATGTATTTTGGACAGGCTGAAGTCATAGTTCTCCTGTGCAATGCTCTGCAGTGTTAAATAGAGTAGACGCTGAATGTAGTGATGGCCTTTATAGTTATCCCATCTTTAAAGCTTGAGCATCTGACTGGAACCAGACAGCTTAACTCTGTTACAGACTCTCCAGTGAAGCAAATAGGTCTCCTAGAGCACACTCAGGTATGCTTTATAGGAGATGACAAATGTGGGTCCAGCAATATTGATAGATGTACACATATCCTTTGCAACATCACTACACTTACACATGACAACCTTTCAACAGTTGAATTTCCCTGCACAATGCTGGACAAAACAAAAAAAAACACAAACCCATGTTCCCGTGCAGCAGCAATATAAAAATGTGATTGCAGAAAAGCCTTTTGTTTTCCCCAAAAATGGCAAAAGCCATGTCTGGAAGCACCTTGAAGAAAATGCATTGGTACAGATATATTACAAGAATGCAAATAGCAAACTTGCTCTGACATGGTAGCAAAGCATACCGAACCTGTGAATTGGTCAAAGCACCCAATTCAGAATCAGAGTCAGGTTTAATATCACTGGCGTATGTGTTGAAATTTGTTGTTTTGTGGCAGCAGTACATTGCAATACATATGAATAAAAACTATAAATTACAATAAAGGAGATATAAAAAATTAAATTTAGTTAAATAAGTAGTGCAAAAAGAGAGAAAAAAACTGAGCTAGTGTTCAGGGGTTCATAGTTCATTCAAAAATTGGATGGTAGAGGGGAAGATGCTGTTCCTGAAACATCGAGTGTGTGTCTTCAGGCTCATGTACCTCTTTCCTTGTTGGTAGCAATGAGAAGAGGGTACGGCCTAGGTGATTGGGTCCTTAATGATGGATGTCATTTTTTGAGGCACTGCCCTTTGAAGGGGTCCCTGATGTTGCGGAGGCTAGCGCCCATGATGGAGCTGTCTGACTTTACAACTCTTTGCGGCTTTTTGCAATCCTGTACATTGGCCCCTGCATACTAGACAGTGATGCAAGCAGTTAGAATGCTCTCCACAGTACCTCTGTAGAAATTTGCAAGTGTCTTTGGTGACATTCCAATTCTCTTCAAACTCCTAATGAAACATAGGTGCTGTTGTGCCTTATTATAATTGCTTCACTACGTTGGGCCCAGGACAGATCGTCAAAGATGTTGACACCCAGGAACTTGAAACTGTTCACCTTTTCCATTGCTGATCCCTCAATGAGGACTAGTGTTTGTTCCTTCAACTTCTCCTTCCTGAAATTCCCAATCAATTCCTTGGTCTGACGTTGACACCACTATCACTCTGGCACCCACTGACTGAGCTGATTTATCTCACTCCTGTACCACTCCTATGTTTGGCAGAATTTCAGATGATGACAAGTTGTGTTATCAGCAGATTTATAGGTGTGTTGGAGCTGAGCCTAGCCACATAATCATGAATATAGAGAGAGTAGAGCAGGGAACTAAGCACCCATCCTTGAGGTGTTCCAGTGTTGATCGTCAGCGAGGAAATGGTATTTCCGATCTGCAAAGACTGTGGTCTCTGAGTAAGTAAGTCAAGAATCCATTTGCTGAGGGAGGTATAGAGGCCCAGATTTTGAAGTTTGAGGGTATGATTTGTGTTGAACACTGCACCGTAAATAAACAGCATGTAGATATTACTATTTAACGGGTGATATAAGACTAATCCAAGGAGGAGTTAATTCTAGCCATGACCAACTCCTAAAGCACTTCATCACTGTAGGTGTGAATGCCACTGGGTGATAGTCATTAAGGTAAATCAGCCTCCTGTTCTTGGGCCCTGGTATGATTGGGAACCTCTGACTGCAGCAGTGAGAGGTCAAAGATATCCTTAAATGCTCCCACCAGTTGGTTGCACAGGTTTTCAGAGCCCTACAAGGTACTCAATCGGAGCCTGATGTCTTGTGGGGGTTCACCCTCTTTAAAGATGTTCTGACATTGGCCTCCAAGACAGAGATCACAGGATCATCAGATGCTGCAGGGACTCGCATAGGTGTAGTTTTATTCTTCCTTTCAAAGTGTGTATAAAAGGTGTGAGCTCATCTGGGAGTGAAGCATTCATGATGTTAGGTTTCGATTTGTTGGAAGTAATGGCCTCCAAACCCTGCCAGAGATTATGTGCATCCAATTGCACCCCTAACCTCAATTGGAATTGTTTTTTGTGCTTAAAATAGCCTTTGCATAGGTCACTTCCAAACTTCTTGTATAGCTTTGGATCACTGGTCTCAAATGCCACAGATCTAGCCCTCAACAGACTACAAATCCCTGGTTCATCCAGGACTTTTGGTTTGGACATGCCTGATATGTTCTCAAAGGCTCACACTCATCCACACAGTTCTTGAAGTCTGTGGTAATTGTGGCGTATTCATTCAGACTCGAAGATGAATCTCTGAATATTGTCCAGTTCACTGACTCAAAATACTCAAAGATGTCCTGTCAGCGCTCCCTCATCTCCCTTGTCAATACTTTCTTGGTCCTCGCCATTGGGGCTGTGGTTCTGCCTATATGCCAGGGATAGAAGTACAGCTAGGTGATTAGAATTTCCAAAATGGCATGGGATAGCACCGTAAGTGATCTCAATGGTGGTTTACCAGCGGTCAGGAGTGTTGGCTCCTCTGGTTCCGCAGGTGAGATGATGGTGATCATTGTTCAGAGATGTCTTCAAGCTGGCCTGGTTGAAATCTCCTGCAATGTTAGTGCAGGCATCAGGGTATGCAGTTTTGCACCTGGACAGTCTGAGTGTCAGGTGAATATACAATTAAGTATTCAGAAAATTATTGCCGTGTTTAATTTGAGTCATTCTTTCATGGAATTAAGGCTTGGACTTACCAGTAGCACAGCCTCCTTATCAATGGTATCTCTCCTATTGCAAAGCTGGTTGCTTCACACTCAATTTCATGTTTGGACACCTGCTTCCAATGAAGCTTATTATAAACAGGACTTATGAATATGATTTTAACATCTATCTTTTTCTGTTTAATTAAATAACATTCATGTGTATTATATTATTCCTTCCTGACCCCATCCCCCTTCACCCCAGCCCATGCTGCAGAACTTTACTCATGCTATTGAGTCACTTTTACAAGGAAGATGTAAAGCAAAGCATTCACATAGTATCCAAAGTCAGAGTTCTAGACTGCAATATGTGACAAATGCCTAATTAATCAGTTTGCTCATTCAGACACTATAGCAATTAGTAGATACATTTATTACAATGCACATGCTGCCAGCTTGAATTCAGAGTCAATTCCTAGAATTTAGTGGCTATTACTGTTAAAATGACAGACAGTCTTAGAATGTAAGTCTGAATTAATGGCTGCCTGACAGCCAATTTAATAAGTACATTATCTGCTTCTTCAAGATGGACGATGTTTTTCACAACTGGATGCAGACTACCTACTTGTCACCTATCACCCTTCTAACTGGACAAACAAGCAGCATTAAAAGTGTGCTTGGATGACTGAAATATCCTATGTCACAAACGTATCAAGTTGTAAGCCTTGTAAATCATCCTGTATATTTACAGGCTGATGACTCATCAGACCAAAGGGTTGGCTTTAAGTGCTTTCTGTGTTGCTGGAAATTGTATCTCATTTTAAATACCCATTCCTTTAGCTGCTTTTTTTTTGCTGCAGTTGATATGCAATTGTCAAGTGGACCATGAAGGCCCCTTCTTTTAGCCTCCTACCAAGCACAGATGCATTACTTTGTGCACCTGACATTTTGAGCTGTCCTGGCTTCCTTTCTTCACAGTCAGCAACACTAAATGCCAGTTCTCTGTTTGTATGATCTAGTATTGCAGCACTTGGCCTTTTCTACACTTGAAACTCATTCCTCTGAGTCTTTGCATCCATTTTTATATTTCCAGATGAGATAAATCACTCTGATGTTCTATTAATATTATCAGCGGTGCATCTTAAGTTAGGATTCACATATGTGCCATTCCAAAGTTACAGCATCTCTTTATATTGCACCTGTAGTAAATATTAAAACAGAGCGGCAGTGCTTAGGTCAACCTCATTCATTTGAAATTAAGTATCCATGGATTTAAAGCTGATGGTGAAGGATTATTAATAATTGCATGATACAGGGAATTGAATTACTTTTATAACAATGTAATCTAATTGAGGTAATTACAAAAGTGTATTATTTTTGGATCATTTTAAAAGCAATCACGCACAAGCTGCTCCTGGAACTATCAGTTTGAGCATCACTGTCTGTCGCTGTGATCAATAGCGGCAGTAATATCTCGGCTACATCAATGAAATTCACTGAAGTGTTAGATTATTAGAAACAAAAAGTCAAGAATGAATTTCAGATTATTTAGAGTTCAAGAACAGTCAAAATTAAACTTTTAAATTATCGCTAGTTGATCCCACATAGCAGTTCATCATCTGCGTAGAAGCCAGAAAATTTTGCATTCAAATAACAGCTTATCACGTCTTTCTGAAATCTGTTAAAAGACTATGATTGCATATGTTTAATATATTTACTTAGAACTGAGTTGTTTGTTGTTAATATGGCAAACACAGCAAGATATCATGAATATCAAAGAGATGGATAAGAAGTTAAATCTATTTTTAGTGTCATTATTTGAGGACGCAATGTTGGGCAGAGAATGCAAAGGATTCCTTTCCCTCTTCAAACAATGACACGGAATCTAGCATTCATGTGAACTACTGCAAGAGGCTGCGGGGCCTTGTTTTAACTAACAGTCAGTGCTTTGTGCAATGCAGCTTCCTCTGAATCAAGTCTTAGCATGGATTATGTGTTCACTTTCTGGGTGGAACTTGAACTCACTGCAAGCTAAAGCATTTGACAAAGACAAAGCCACATGTTTCAGTCCAGGAGATGTTGCCATTTGTGTTTACCAATGTCTTGTCAGAGTGTTTGTCAGTTTTCTGCTTGGAAGGTTAGCTGAGGCTATGGCCTATTATGGCTAAATGCACTCTCTGCAAGAAAGGAGCTGTCACATGTCACTTGTTTCTCTATAATGCATCTCCTATAGACTAATTTTAAAGCAACATTACAAGAAGAGTTAGAACACCATAGCCCCAAAAAGGTGAATTTGCATTATAGAAAAATGAATATTTTCTGTAATCATTCACTCATATTAATAATGGTAATGATGATTCATTTCTGTTCATCTGGAAAAGTAAATATCATTGATGTTGAAGGGTGTTGAGAGTGGGTGAACAGAGATATTTTTCACCAGATTCAACAATCCTTAATTTTGATCTTCTTTGCCCATGTTCCTTTTCTTGTGATTTTGCAGCTGTGAAGTTATTTCACTGATCATTTCTCCCTAGTTCTTTTTCAGCTTCAGCAGATGTCTTTTAGAGTCATCAGTTTCTAAAATATTCTTGGGTTGAACAACAAGTTCATACATCTCTAACTTTCCTATATTAGACTGTAACACCACACCCAATACAACAAACATTATATTCACCAATAACTTTCCCAGTCTACAAAGCAAATCCAACAGCAATCAACATGCAATCTTATTTAAAACAGTGACACACCTTAAAAATAACATAACACCAGCTTTCAAACTTCTAATAGACCAGAAAATGGTCTTGTAGAAACATACACAACCATTGGAAAAAAAAGCATTATTGGCCTGTTGTGAAATTGATGCCATGGGCCAGAAGTAACTGCGATCTGTACACATATGATCTGTACTTAATTAATTTTTTAAAATTTGCTTCTAACATCATTAATGCAGCAAGATTGGACAGTATTAGAAGGTGCTGGACATTTTGGAGGCAGGTGCCGAAGGATTAGATGTCTGTAATGACAATTCCAACTACAACGTCTTTGTTGATATTGGCATTGCCGTAGTCCATATTGTTGTCCTAGAGTAACAGAGTCACACCGAATCATGAGCCACCAACTATTCTAACAACTCCTTCATGTTCAGGAATGAGGATATCATCTGTAGCTAGGTTTACTTGTGTTTACTTCTGATTGATCTACTCTGATTTATTTTATTATTTATTTATTGAGATACAGCACAGAATACACCCTTCCGACCCCCAATATAATCCTGACCTAATCACGGGACAATTTACAATGACCAATTAACCTACCAACTGGTGTGTCTTTGGACTGTGGGAGAAAACTGGTGCTCAGGGAGAGCATACAAACTCCTTACAGGCACACACAGGAATTGAACCTGGGTTGCTGGTACTGTAAAGCCTTGCGCACTACATTGACACCCTGATTTTGGGATATTTTCTACCGTATCTTAATTCATACTATAATGTGAATAAAAGTGTTTGAAACGCAGGTGTTTCTGTTGCTATTCTTTATCTTGTCATCAAAGAAAACATTTTATCAATAAACTCAGGGTACCCTGAATGTAAAATTTATCAACTTTGAAGAGTTAATGATTTTATGATGTAGGCTGAAAATTGCAAGGCTGTCTAGTTACTACAGATGTTATACAGACTAATGAGGCTGATGGGTGAACAACATATTGGTCATCCCATCAGTAAAGAATAACTTCTGGGCCTGTTGCTTACTAGAGAAATAAGGTCTATAGCCTGAGAACTGAGCCAGTCACTAATGGTCAATCTGGGGATGAGGTTGATAGTTAAATGCAATCATATGATTCCAGCTGCTGCCTACTGCTTTAATAATTGAGCTTTTTCAATTCCTGAGAATCATTTAGATTTTTTTTAAATTTATCTTTTGAGTTTCAGGGATTCTAGATATGTAGCTTGTAACACAAGTTTTCATGCACACTAGTTGACAGGGCTGTGATTGCAAATGAATTGGTAGGTTATGTAACAAAACAACCATTTGTACTTTTATTCACATAATGAGGCATGTGATGACCATTTCAAGCAATCTCTATGCAGCTAATGTGTTCTCAAAGCAGCCACAGGGGGTTACACACCTAAATTTAATGTACTCAAATCCATTCACATCAATAAGCAAATTTCACATCTAAACCTCTGCAGCTAACTCAGTTAGAATCAGGTTTATTATCATTATCAATATATGACATGTTGTTATGAGGCAGCAGTACAGTGCAAAGAGGAAAAATTACTAAAATTGCAAAATAAGTCAACAGTTGAAGAAAAATCAAATAATGAGTGAGTGTTTGTGGTTTATACAGAAATACGATGATGTAGAGAAAGAGCTATAGGTTTTCAATCTCCTGTACCTCCTCCCTGATGGAAGTAATGAGAAGAGGGCATATCCTAGATAGTGAGAGTCCTTAGTGATGGATACCGCCCCTTGAGGCATTGCCTCTTGGAGAGGTCATTGATAGTGGGGAGGTTTGTGCCAGTGGAACTCACTGAGTCTGCAACCCTCTGCAGCCTCTCACGATCCTGTGCCTTGGAGCCTCCATACCAGGCTGTGATGAAACCGGTCAGAATGCTCTCCACTGCACATCTATAGATGCTTGCAAGAAACTTGATGACATACAAAGCTCCTCAAACTCCTAACAAAGTAGAGCCACTGGTGTACTCTCTTCACGAATGCATCAATTCGTTGGGCCCAGGGCAGATCCTCGGAGACGATGACACCCAAGAAGATAATCTAGGAAATTATTTGAGGCACAGCTGTTGCTTCAGGTGTCTTCTACTTTCTAGGGAATCACTACCTTCCATATCACTTTCAAGTAAATGGGCAAACTGTCAGGGTGTCAAAACTAGATGTACAATGTACCTTCATGAGGCACACTGTATCTTAGTTATCAGACTCAGGAATCAGGCCTCCAAGATCAGAAGCACTTACTCTCCTGATTGCACCACCCATTTAGTGAGCTTTGGCTTTCCTGAAATATCATAAGAGATGGAACAGGAATTGGAATTTGTTTTTATTGTCACATGATAATAGCTTGACTTGCATACTGTTCATATAGATTAAATTATTGCATTCTACACAGATGTAGAACAAGGTAAACAGTACCAATATAGAATAAAGTGTAACAGCTATAGAGAAAGTGTAGTGCAGGAGACAATAAGATGCAAAATCATAATGACGTAGATTGTGAGGTCAAGTGTCCATCTTATCATACCAGGGAAACACTTAGACTTATAACAGTGGGGTAAAAGTAGCCCGTGATCCTGATGTCTTCCCTAAAAATGCAAGTAGTTATCACTAAGCATTGTGAGCAGTGGCTAAATGTTTCCAATGCCTTGTAACAAATTAATGCATTGCCTGCAACCATGTGAACAAGCCTCTTTGTATATGTTTATAGTTATGGTTGAAATTTCATGCCTAAAAAAATCAGCCTCAGATAATGTAATTCCAGCTGTTGCTTCTAATTTGCATTAATGCTTTGCATAATGAAAATCTTAAATGTCTTGCATTATGAAATCCAATGTGATCTTGGCAATAGTTGACAAAACTAAAATAAAGAACATAATTGAAGCTAAAGATTTTCAGAAAGGTTTTGCATTTAGGAATGAGAATGGTTAATGTAATTCAGCACACAGAGGTCAGAATTTACTGACTACCCCTAATTGCCATTAGACTGATGAGCTACTTTTTTAACTCCATGCATTGATTTTGATGAGGGAATTCTGACATTACAGTTATGGTGCAGCTCCAGAATGGCGATTTTCTTTTATTTATTTAATCATGGCCTTGAACTGGTCCATTTCAGAGAATCCTTAAGTATCAACACTAGAGTCACTTAAAGTGTAAGGGTGGCAGATTTCCTTTCCAGAAGGACATTATAAAAACCCACATAGATTTATTACTTATTAAGTAGTTTCAAACTACCAGCTAATATTGGCTTTTTTTTTAAATTCCAGGTGAACTTAACTACCTGCATTCTTCAATTAACAAGATAGGGTTTGAACTCCTGACACCAGGACTAGGCCTTGAGACACTAGTTACTAGGTACACACTTGATAACTCTGTTATCATATCCAGGATAGCAAGGACACATAAGAGGCAAAATATATTTTCAAAGAAATATATTATTTGGCTTAGTATCCTCATCACAAGTTTTGGAGTACCCAAAATATTGCAATGTATTTTCAATTGAGCCTTGATTGACAGGAATGTTCTTGCCAATCACTTAAAACACAGTACATTCAAGCAAGCATCAGATTGTGGAATGATTTAGGAGTTAAGGTTATCAGAACAACAGGAACCTTCTTAGAATAAGCAACTCAGGCATGGAAGTTCTGCCTGCAGGAGGTGACACATATGGGTCCTTATCCTCCTTGAAAATCTTAGCCTTTTCACAAGACTGGGGACAGGCTCTGATCTGGAGATCCTAACAGCCAGAGTCATCTGAAGTCATATTCACTTAAGATGACTCTGGCTGGTGGGACCTCCAGACCAGAACCACTCTGACCTCATCTTCCAACAATCCTTTGCCTTTAGTCCCTACATTTCGTTTCATGTGATCCCAGAGAGACCTCAGTGTCTATCTTTTATACCAAGAGAAAAAGGTTTAGCCTCTAAAATGCTTTGAAATCTTCTGAAGGTCCAAATATCTATGAATGGTTTCTGCTCCAGTTATTTTCTCAAGAAGACCTCAAGGAGATGATGATCTGGCTTGCTTAGTATTTTAGTTGCATGCATGTGAATTAGTTGCATCAGGAAGGCGTTGACTACATGACACTGACCCTACCTACTTCATGTACTTCAAGTATAAGTGCTCAATGTACACATAAAAGTATATTCGAACGTTTCATTATGCACAATTGATCTTATGCCTCAATTCAATCTGTTATCATTTAAAAATCATATGCTGAGTGATTAAATTTCTATACCAACATTTGTTATCTCATTTGATTTGCACTAAGGTGCTTACTTGAAAACCTTTGAAATCGCATATCAGAAGTTAGTGTGAGCCAGACTTATTTCACCTTAGGGAGCTGGGGTTTAGTAAGAAAGTGTTATTATATGGCTTCATTTTATTAAATGAAAAAGACACATTCCTCAAAACTAGACAAAAAAATCCTAAATTCAGAAGTACTACACCACAATGATATGTAACTTACCTTGGTTATTGTTTATAGTAGATTTACATGTGTTTATTTAGGCTCAGAGAGGGAGCAGCATTGTGGTATATACTAATACTAGGGACTTCGTTCCAAAATGTCATCTTAGTAATATGAAACTTAGCAGCTCAATGGGAACATTTTGCAATGGGCGTCAGAATGCCCTCAGTCACGAGGTGAAAAATTAGCTGAATACCTCGGCAGGGAATTCAAAGAATTTTGCCAGGTAGCATGGGTCAGTGTGGGGAACTCCATAAGCTTTGCCTCAATCCTTGGCAAAGGAAGATGGTGTGGATGTCAGGTTAATAAAGTGCAGCAGTATTTGCTATGCTTCTATTATTGGGAAGATTGGAAGAGGGGATTAGTTTGAGTAAGGGGATTTTTTTTGATAAATATAACTAATGCATACTAGCAATTTTAAAAACTATTTGGGCATGTGAATGCATTGACTAGGTTACATTGGAAAATATTCATAGATTTAATGTAATAGCAAACCAAGTTAAATTTAGGTATAAAATGCAAAATAAAATTTTAATTAAGGATTAGATATTTCATCATGAATGCAATATAATTCAAGGCCTAAAAACTGCATTACATGAGCCATCTTCCTTTAATGGGAAAGCAGCAAAGAAAAGTGTATCTGCCAGCTGCCTGCTGTGTTATATAGCCACTGCTTTCCCTGCCAGCTATATTCCAGAAAATTTGCTGCATTTATAATTTGTTTCCAAAACAAATAATGAACTTTGTAACAGGACAAGCTAAGGCTTCTAAAGATAGACACGGTGTGATCACTTTGGACAACTGTTCCCACTAGTAAGGACTATGGGAACGCTAAGAATATGCGTTTGAACTACAGTGAAGGGCCTGATCATGATATAAATGATCTGGGAGCATGTTATAGTGAGAGGGATCTGCTTAAATAATCAGCATACCCAGGCCTTTATTGTGGCCAAAATATGACAAGTATGTTTCTGAATCAACTGAAACCCAACTGACTAGGCACAGAAATAATTGGGGAAAAATACAATCACTTGGCCTGCCCGTGCACTTTTGAAAACTCCTACACAAGTTATTAACTCTCTCTGTGCTGCTGCTGCTACATTTGACTGGAAAGTTTTCTTCAGAATTTACGGATTTCTTTACACTTTGATTCATCAACCGCCAATGTTTACAATGCATTCATCAGAATTTTTCAAATTTATTTCAAAAGGATTTCATATTACAACCCAGCAGGGCAATTATCAGTAATTTCATCTAACAAACAGAAAATGTATATTAATCATGGAACTTCCAAGAAAACGTATGCATTAAACAATGGAACACATGGACTAAGAGGGATACTTAACCAAGAATATGCATGCACAGGCATGGCCACATTTTAATGTGCCCAGTTTGCTTTACAAATATTAAATGTTCAAAGTAAGTGATTTACACAGTGGCTGCAGAAAACAAGTTGTAAATGTTCACAAGAAACAACTATGATGTTGATAAAGGGGTGGGCTTTACCATATAGCATATGGGCTATTAAGGTTCACATAGGTTCTAAAGGTGTGTTCACGGTGTGATATAGAACAAAGTCTCAAAAGTGACACCATCTAATGAGGTTCAGAGACCTTGTCTGGCTGATTGAAATGGGTCAGGTACACTCACAAATACATTTTTAAAAACATCAGAAATCTGTAATCAAGTTTAATAGACAAGTGTTCTTGCCTGTCAATGTTTTTGAAGAGAATAGCATTTGATAACTTGACTACTGCTGGGTATATTTAGATATTGAAAATGATCTCCAGTCTCAGGCTAATTTTTGGAGACAATTGCCTTGAACATGAAAGATTCTGATTCAGATTTATTTATCACATATACTTTGAAACATACAGTAAAATGTCATCTGTGCTAACACCCAACACAATACAAGGATGTGCTGGGAGCAGCCCACAAGCATCACCACACAATCTAGCACCAACGTATCACGCTCACAATGTTCAGCAGAACAACAACAGAAAAACAAGCCCTTTAGCTATCTTGCACCCACCTACATACACACATGAACACAATCCTGTGTCAAATGACACAGAAAGCACATGGGCCTGTAAATATAGTTACATGAGGTAAATGACACATTATGAATGTACTTTGAAGCACCTGGGAAATGGCACAGTTTCTAGAACAATTGTGAAATGCTTAATATTATTCCAAAAAGTTAGAATGCACTTTAAGTTATGAAGGCACTGAGAGAGGTCTTAGAGAATTGTCAGATCTGATTGTCACAATTATTGTACCTGTTGGAGGATGGGGAATTTAGATTAAAAGTTCCTAATCCAAGTTATCTATAGGAATGATCAGAAATTAAAAGGAAAAGACAATAGAGATGATTGTGGACTTCAGGAAAGCACAGGTCAACCAGTCTCCACTGCACATCAATGGCTCTGCCATGGGGAGTGAAGAGCACAACATTCCTTGGTGTGCACTTAATGGACAGCTTAATGTGAACCCACAACACCAACTCATTAATCAAGAAGGCACAGCAGCGTCTATACTTTCTGAGGAGACTGAGGCATGCAAGGCTCCACATACCCATTCTAACAGCTGTCTACAGGAGTACCATCAAGAGTATCCTGACTGGCCGCCTCATTGTGGGGTACAGAAGCTGCAAGGCGTCAGACTGCAGTAAGAACTGCTGAAAATATCAACGCAGTCTCCCTCCCCACCCCGCCACTGCTATTTGTGACATTTAACCGGGTGTGTTGTGAACAAAGGGCCTGAAGCCTTGCCACCGATCCTACAATCTCTTTGAACCACCACCATCAGAATGGAGGTACAGGAGCCTCAGGACTAGAACTGCCAACTGGGTAACAGCTTCTTCCCTTAGGCTGTGAGACTAATAAATACCCTGCCCACACAGAGGTCTCATCACTAGAAGAGCGAGCTGTTTGCTGTTTATGTACTGCTTACCTGTACTGTGCATTGCATACACTTTGAATTACTGTATATTTTAACTTATTTGTGGTAATATTTTGTTTTATGTGCCTGTGTGTGATATATGTTTTGTGGATGCATCGTGGTCCGGGGGACTATTTCATTAATTTCATCTGTTTGTATATATTTACAGTCAGATCACAAAAACCTTGAATTTGAACTTGAAATTGAATACTGAAGAAATCCATGTTCTCATTTGGGATGATATGTTAAACCACTTCTTTCTGTATCTTCAAGTTTCCTTTGTCCATTTTCTCATGCTGCATTTCAAATGCATTATAGTCTGTAAAATTAGCAGCTCTCATTTAATCTTCAAGAATATGACGTCAGTTTAAAATGAATCTTGATTAGACATCAATAAAATCTGCTCTCACTAAGGTATAAAAAACAAGATACAATTTTGTTGAAACTTGATTTGTGACCTTTGTGTCAGAGCCAAAATCCATACCAGTGACAAGTTTTCTGCCAAGTGAGGGAAATACTAGTTATGTTTTCTCTTGATTGGCGACAGTTTAGTCACTTCACCCTTATGTTAGATTTTCTCACCATAATATTGCATGTTATCTATCACAACTTTCCCACTGGTGTGGTGTACCAGACAAATGGGACTCCATGTAACCTCCATTTCAGAACAACTCCAACTTCAGTTACTGAGCTATGGCGCAGAGCTGTGTTTGCGATTGTGCACACTTAGAGACTAAGTTTGAAGTCCTAATTCACTAAAGAATGTGTGAAAATGGGGCTTAAAAAAAAACATCTGCAAACTCAAGGCATCTATCCACCTGCTTCATTGCACCTCATCTGCCCCTGTAATTAATGTCCATCACTTAATTTTCATATCTCGGGAGCCACCTCTCAGAAGTCAGTACAATTCTCTGCATCTTTCAATACACCAGAACAAATTTCAATTGATTGGGAAGAGTTTTTTTAAAAAGATCTCAGATCCAAAACATAGCTCATACTTGTCACTGGTATGGATCAAAGCAGACTAATCATTACCCTGCATATTGTTTCAGAGATGTGGACAACTTGGCACTCCAATTCTATAAGCTCTAAGGTGGCTGATGAGGTCAATGTAAAACTGCTTTGGGGGTCTTGAGTCAGCTATATAGTTAATGTGGCCGACAGAGCTGGCAGACAAATTAATATTTGTTTTTATTACCAATGGAGTTGTAGGAGTTTTCAGAAGCATAGTTGATGGTGGGATCTCCAGTGGGATAGCTAAAATTGTCCACAAAGCCTTGTGATAATGAAAGGAAAATTGGCCAGTGTTTCCTTTTTATTACCAGCCAACAAACCGGGTTATTCAATCATGTCAAATCTGACCCAAAGTAAAGCCCCCAATTTTGAGTAAAAATAACATCATTTTCGCAGATGACCGAACATCATCTGTGATACATCAGAGGACCGAAGTCTACTTCAACTAATGTTGAAGAGGAGAAGACTAATATGAAAGATGAGCAAGTTTCAATATTGTTATTGCATTATTAATAAACTAGTTAAGCACCATAGCCATTTAACACAATGGTAACAGCATTCAGCTGTGTTCTTAAGAACATGCCATATTCAAATCCATTGAGTATGATTTTTCAGAGAACTGCTGGCACTTTCACATGATTTGCTGGCTTTATCCCATGGAAGTGCCTGCAAGTTTAGCATTTTCACACCTTTGTAGAAGTGGTTGTCTCAGATCTGATGCCAGCTGTTCACCAGAGATTTGCCAGCATAGTTCTGATTCTTGAAGAATATGCTTCATGTTAGACCAGGCATAATCATTTCCCTTCCAGTAATTTGGGTGGAGGTGAATGGCTGGAAAGTGAATTAAATAAGAAAGACCTGGAGAAACTTAACAGGTCAGGTAGCACCTTCTGAGAAACAGAGTTAATGCTTCACATCAATGACTTTTCATTGAAACTCACATTCTAGTACTTGCAAGATAAATATTAGATTCTTTCACTTGCGAATGAAATGTTTTCAAATGCTTTAAGTCTTTTAATATTTACTTTTTTAAAGAGTAATCTTCATAAAAATATTTAAGCTGCATTATATCTATTTTTCAATTGTAAAGTAGGCATAGCTATGGTTTCCACTTTTGTTCATTACAGTAGTTTGTTAAGTAACAAAGCAGAAGGGCAGTGGGGTTATTCAGCCATCCATGCAATCAATAATGAAAGGCAAGTTCTGCAGCTCCAGAGAACCACACACCCTGTTCCACACTGGCCTGTCTCCGGGTTACCTGAAGGCAGCTGCTGTGAGGCAGACAATCAACTAGAGGACTTGAATTCTGATACCTTCTTGGAGGTAGTTTGCCTGGAGAAATGTGGGCAGAATGGCAAATCGCTCTGATCGTGGTACTGGAACGATGGGCACCAATATCTATTGATTCTTGGTAATGGGTTTGGGCTCACACAGCAGGATTTAGGCCCAGGTTATTTCTCCCCTTGATATGAGGGGCACAGTGTGGGGTGAGTGCTGCAAATGAAATCAAATCCTGCTTCTTGCTGCAGGTTCCAGCATCTCAGTCTCTGGTATCTCCAAAATCAAATCCACATTGATTCTAGGCTTAAATGCTAATAATAAGACTGCATGCCAGTGCTATCAAATATGGGACATAGAATGAAACCTGCAGTCAAACAGCAATTAAAGAGAAGCAAACACATTTTCTGCCATAGCTCAATTGGCTTGGTTATTATATAATTGAGTGCTCCACAGCAGGAAGGTACAAAGTGCAACCTTTTGTCTGTGCAATTGGCTGGTCTCAATGACTTCACATTGTTGACCATAAAATATGATTAGCACTGACACATCTCATCAGTGCAATAACCCTGCTTAGCAGATGTCAGAAAATAACATCACAAACACTATGCCCCTTAACAAGTTAAGAAATAAATATGTTTTCAATTGATTTTTTCTTACAAATTCAAGAAAATAAAGATTTTGTTTTGCAGAAGTCTTCACTGATTCTTACTATGCTATTTTACATACAACTTCATCCCATGATATCAGACATTGTTCATTGCAGAATAAATATAACTAGGAGGTCAATTAGACCTATTGAGACCATTTATGTAGGAACAATCCAACAAATTCCTTTCCCTTAGTCTTTCTCCCACATTGATTCTGCATTAAAGGAAGAACTACTGCTGAAACTCTCACCAGACCTTCATAATAGTAATAGGATGACATCATTGATTAAATTACTAATTTTTCTTTGTTTTTAAAGTTTGCAATGTCTGTGATAGCTCTAAAACATATCAACCAAAATTCTGATGGCATTGCATTTATCTTTCTGATGCATATAATGGACAAGAAAGCAAATAAAATAGCAGGCAGATTGCAAATGCATTACGAAGCGGAAATGCATTGTTTACTAATAATGGAGAAGGCAGGTCAACCACTGTTTTCAATTGTAACCAGAAATCCCTACCTCTGAAAAGCTTTCCACATTTTACCATTGTGCTTGTTGCCTGTGAACACAAATGGCTATATCAAAAAGATCTGCCTTTTTTAAAAAAAATCCTTTTTTTGGTTGTTGGGTTAATTTGGTTCTTATTTTGTAGCACTTCAGCGATTTTATTTTGTCATGTATCTGACAAGCCAAAATATGCATGGAGATCAGTGAGCACCAGACTACATCTTCAACCCTCAGTATTCCTATCTGTGAATTCAATTGCCTGAAGGCAATTCCCTCAGCTTACTCCCAACCGGCTGAGGATGGGAGGACTGGATTCAAGGCTTTTCACTCCTGCTCCCAAGCTGTGGATATGCATGAGTTGGAGCAAAAAGAGCTACAAGTTTTGTGATAACTTGGCTTCAGTGAGTTTTAGCCTAGGTAATAGTAGTTGGACTCTGCACATAATGAACGAACAGTATTTGGCAAGATTTCATGGTATTCTTTCTATTCTGGAAACGATTCTGTAGGGTAGTCCTTCTCATCCATATTTTTTCCTCATCTTGCATCTTATCCTAATTCCTGCAAGTGCTGTATGCAGAATTGCATCTGACCATCAGATCTTATCTGCTTTAATGGGGGTGGTGACAATTAGAACAGAACCTTCTTTCAACCACTTCTTGCAGAAGCGCATGCTCTTCATAGCAACCCAGCTCCATATTACAGCAGTGCTTTGTTCTGTCTCTTCAAACATGCTCCTGTTTTGTCTCATATCTACCTTGAAGCTTAGAATTAACAGAGAACAGCAGTGATTAGATTAAGGGCTCAAATAAGTCTATCTTTACAACTATAATCTTCAGCCAGTCCATTAGAAACACTAAATTGAACTTAATTGATTGAGAGTTTGCAATTTTACACTTCATAATCTGTCCATGCAGAGTTACAGTATTCCATCCTCATTGCCTCCATCCCTCTCACCCACTCCTGCAGACCTTCAGTCATTCTCTCTCACCACATCACCCTTCTTTCCCACTGGACACTTCAGCAGCCTACAAAGAGAATGGAAGCGTTCCTCAAGCATTCTCCTTGTACTATGACAGCGACAAAATAAGGTTCATATCAGGATTGTATCATTAAAATATCCTCAGTGTCAGGGTTCCCAACTTTTCTCATGCTGTGGCCCAATACCATTAACTATGAGGTCTGTGGACCCGAGGCTGGAAACCCCTGTCTTTGTGTGAGCTTATCAAAATACTTGACAGTTGGAAACTTAAAAAGGCTAACTAGTCAATATATCAAGAGAACAACTTTTCCTATAAAACTCAGAATTTTGTACACAAATTCTGTCATTCTGGGGAGAGGAATCCATTTGTATCCTTTACATTATCGATCTCCTGATGTTTTCATTACTTCTTTTTATCAGTTCTATTATCTTTTCATCTGGTTTTCCTTGTTACCAATCTAAAACTTCAACCTTTTCTGATTATGCCATAGATTTGTAAAGAATAATTAAGGCATCAAGAAATTGGATATTTAATAGTCCTGACTTAGCCAACCCAATTTTGACCTTGTTGTAAATACCAGGAATGGGAAGATAAACCTAGCAAGCAAGAGTTTCAATCACCCAGTCTCTTGAGTTTAGCTCAATTCCCAGTGCAGCTTTTCTTTCACTCATTTGAACAGACTGGATGGGCTGAATAGACTATTCCTGTTCCTTTTCCTATCTGTGATCTTACTAGCAGAAGACAGGAGGCTAACAGTTACACTGCTATTAACTGCAGCACAAAGAAACCTACTTTATAACAGCAGCCACATTTATATACCTTAATGTAATTTATGTAACAATGCCATTGGATAGGAATTCAAAATTTGCATGGTAATTTATTGCATTGCTTTAGAATGAAAATCTAGTCACAATCTTTTTATAGAGCAGTCTTTCATTTAGTGTGAAAGTGGTAGAGAAACACCAAAAATGGAGAGGAACTAAAATGATGCTGTCTTTTCTGTACAGTTTATACCCTGTTTTCCCAGCTGGTTGTATTGAGCCCTGGAATACTCACAAAGGTCCAATGTCAGACCCAAAACACTAATAACTGGGCATTGGATGTCTCTTCTGCAATTTCATACAATGATTGAAGTCAAGCCAGTCAGACGAGCAACCACAGATATTATTCTGGGCAGTAATACATGGGGAAAAATTGAATTGATTTTAAAAAGGAGAATAAGGCATTCAGGCCAGATGATTAGTTATAATCTGGATCATTAGATTTTTGATTTGTTAGGTTCTGAGACCCAGTTTATTGTATTTTACACATGACGAACACATCTGAAGTGTGAAATAAGTCTCCATTACTCTCTCTGGAAACATTTTATCAAACAGTATCCTTAAAAAGGCAACACTATTATTCAATTTTGTTGAAACTAGAACTCTGGGAAAGCAGAAAGAAATGGTCTTTCTTGGCTCTGTCTTTCAAATGCCTCTGTATCTAACCCCCATTTGAGATGACCTTCAGATAGCGTGCAGCATTTTAAAATCTGCTAATAGGCTATAAAATCCATTAGCTGCCTCTCTGCAAAAGTAGTTAGTAGATTTGAACTCTTGACCTCTACCTGTGTTCTCCCCTCCTTTCTTTGTTCTCTTGGGCATCTTCACTTGTCCTTGTCAGTTCTATAAAAAGGAGATTCTTCTAGGCTGATCATGCCAATCATGATGAAGAATTATACCCAAAATCCAAACATACCTGTCTCTTTTGTATGCTGATTGGTCCATAGTGCACTTGTGATACATTTTTAATTATATTTCTGGGAGAACTGACAGTGACGTAACGTGAAATGCTTGTTTCTCCTTCAGTCCATTACTCTGAGTGGACACTAAGATCTTCTATCTAGGGCATGAAATGGCATCTTCATAGTGGTGAGAATTTTCTACTTTATTTGTGCACAATGGGGAGAAAAAGCCAGGTAAAATGTAGAAACAACCTCTCCTATGCCACAACCCCCTTGAGCTTGTAGCAAACCACTTGCCTTGAAATTTTGGAAGCATTTGACATTTCACCTAAACATCTGTCCATCATATAACTGTAGTCTAACTGTTAACTGCATGATAATATCATAAATTATTTTTAGAACAGAAGCAATGAATCAGAGAGAAATATTAATGAATAAATGCAGAGCTCTGCTTATGTACCTGAAATACTTGCCATCCATTTACAAGATTTTATTGGAGAGCATCTTTAATGAGATTGTCCCAAAAACAATCTTGAAGGTTTGAAGTCTAGCTCTCTAATACTGGTATCATGCTGGGATGTCTCATCCATGAGTATCATATCAGTAGGCTACCAATAAACATGAAGCTAGCACATTTCATCTCACCTACACGTCTCTAGGTAACAAGGGATGCCAGCATGTTGATTGCCATCCACACTCTCTTGTCT